>NW_027161190.1:0-17270 GCF_002600585.1 Cystoisospora suis
TCCCCTGCATGCTCACCACACTGCCTGGTCACAGTTTCACCGGTCCACGCTTGCCACACCACTACACGCTGCGCATGAGCACAGTTCTCCCAGCTTGCGGAGGCGCGGTTTCCACCACTCGTCGTCACCCAGCGCGGAGCAGCTGCACAGCTGTCCCCGTGTCTGTCACCTCCGTTTGGCCCCCTCGGAGTCCTGCATGGGAGACGAAACAGTCGATAAAGAAGTAACGTCTAAGAGAATACAGCAGACGAGGCAAAATCTGTTTGTAAGTCGGCGGGGCAATTGAAGACAGTCTTTCCAGTATTGCGCTGGGATTGATTCTGTCCCTCTATCAATCCGCTTCGCCCCCGACCGAGGTGTTATCCACTATGGGGCGTTACTCCGTGCCTCGGCGTGCGGCTTTGCTTCTGGGGGTGCTGTTGGCCGTTGCCGGGACGGAGGTACCGGAGGTTGCGGCAGCACAGGGAAGTCCCGCTGCAAAGGCAAAAAACGCTTGCACCCTGGAGTCGACCGCACTTGTTTTGAAAGCACAGCTGGAGGTCCCAATTGAGTTCAGCTGTCCTTCAGGATCCACGTTCAAGCCGGAAAAAGCGGAGGCCGAGAATCTCGCCGCTCTCGACGACAAAACGTGTTCACAAAAAGTCCTTTTTTCTAGCCTTGGCTTGACCGCAACACTGTCCAACCCTTCGGGAAGTAATACTCGGTTAGGTGACCAATCTGCAAACGTACAGTACGTCTTCACCGTCACAAAACTACCGCCAGCCGAAAGTGTTATCTGCTACGCTTGTGTGATGCCAGGCACCCCAAAACCGGGTGCATCCAACAGAGTTGGCCCGGATGATGCCTTAGGTGGTTCGTCATCGACAACAACCTGTCAAGTGAGGATTCAAGTGCCTGCTGATCCATCGTCAGCGTCAACGCCAGCTCCGTCAACCCCAGCCCCGTCATCTTCATCTACTACGTCATCGGCCTCGGCCTCTTCTTCAGGCATTTGTGCTTTCATAGGAGTACTCTCTGTCTTTCTCGGTCTCGTCAAGACATACGTACTCTGAGAGAAGAATTATAACCTCAGTGCCTGTCAAGTAGAGCTCTGCAGTCTCATTGAGGCGGCCGGACTCCCGGACGATGCACTTCGGGCTCCGAGAGAAAAGGCTGGGAAACACCGGCTGGTCTCCGTCGGCAGTAAGAGGTCGCGCGGCCGGACCTCAGTCTCGAATAAGAATCTATCAGTATGTCTTTTCGGCTGTTCGAGAAGATTCATGAAGTCAGGGAGCAGTTAACCTTAACGCCGAGAGGATAGACGGATTCCTGACCCGGTTTTCGGAAAGGAGCATACAACGGCGGGCTGCCGGACAAGTGCTTCCGTGAATCCCTATTTGTGTGACTGGGCGCCTAGCCACACCGGGGGCTTCTTTCGCCCACTCTCTCGTCTGTTTCCCGCACAGCGGCACGGCGGTGCTGTTCTCGAGACGAAGTGGACTCAAGGTCCTAACTGTTTCTTGAAGGCGCGGAATACATTGAGTCCCGAGGCAGTTTTCTGCCCCTACTGCAACTTCCCGTCCCAATACGGAGGTGCTGACACTGTCAACCCGAGAGTCGTCATGTACTGTCTGCGAACGACCTGACTGCGATGTGCTGTTCCGTGGCTCCATGGACATAGGCATGCCTTTGGTGTGATTGAGTTCTGGTGTACAAATCGCCCGTGGGTGTGAACTGTAGCAGGAGACTGCATTTGCGATCCGAAGGCAATGTTGGTAGGCATAGAGACACCTGAATGAACGGGAGCCGTCTCTAGTCCTCAGGTGCTGTGGGTGTTCGTTGAGCTGCTTGATTGAAAAAGCGACGCTGCCGCGAGAAGTAGAAAGGTGATATTGAACTGCAGGAAGAAGCCGCGAGAAGGCCAGCGGAGTGCGTCTGCATTGTTAGCTGTATTTGGTTGTGTCCCACGAGCCACCTCAAGGCCACTTCGAGACACTGAGGTTAGCTGCGTATTAGAACATCGACAGTATTGTGTTGCAGCTCCTTTATACGCCTTGTTCACACTACGGGCCGTCTTCCATAGGTTGATGCGTGCTTCGGAACGATGGGATACCCCGTCACGGTTTGTTGGTAACCGCGAAGTCGATGCCGCGACCCCCGTGCAAATGGTGCACTTTATCATTCTCGCTGTCACTGTGCCTCAAACTGTATTCGTTATGTAGGGAAGACTTGCTGCAATTTGGCCTTTTCTGTTTATCTGCCAGCTGTTTGTATATAAGTCGCCGGAGCTTATAAGCTTCAACGTGGAGTCGTATATGTCATGGCCTAATGCCGGCTTGTGTTGCCTGCCTGGTGGCTTAGCCACGATGTCTCCTTGACGAGGGCACTGTTCCCTGGGTATCGGGTTAAGAGACTTGCCTCAGTCATTGCCACTGCACAGCACAACCTGGAGACACAATTGTGTCTCGCCGCAAGAATTCCCAAGTGTAGATCGTCACGTGGGTAGCCGGCCAGAGACTCTCTTCGAAAGAAATCTGGAGAATCGTAGGAGGTGCAGGTCCTACAGTTAAGAATGTTTTTATATTGCTGACGTCACAAACGACAGTTGCTGGGGGAAACAAACTACTCGAAGGTCGAGAGTGCGTCACTGGGGTCCGGAGACCTATCCTGGGATAAAACCCGGGTTTTCGGTGTTACTTGACCTCGTGTAGAAGGTTCATCTTCCTCCTGCTGTTCACTCGCTAGGTATCGGACTATGCTATAGCCTCCGCTAGGATACGGTCGAGAAAAAGACAACAAACACGGTGCTTACTACTTGAGGAGGACTGCTGATGCAACCAGACAGCCGACCAGAGAAGTATCAGTTTCCCCCTGTCAAGCACAAGGGCGTTTTTTGGCTTTTTTCTCACGCAAGGCAGCCTACCGCAAGAGTGCCTGTGAAGCGACTGAGCTCGTCATCTCAGTGGGCTAGGACTGTACTTTTTCATCTATTTTCTTGGACAACACAAGAATGCGTGACATGGAACTAAACGTCTGGCATGTTAGCTCACTTCTAGTTTGTCTTGTCTATGAATGAGAGCACGCCTCCGAAGAAGCGTATCCGTCGCCTTCATTCAAGAAACAGAGAAAAAAATAGTTGTGTCCCAAGGCTCATTTACATCCGTAGTTGTTCTATCAGCCGAAGAAGAAGCTGGGGATCGTGATCAGTTTGCTTGAACTTGACAGCAGGAGAAGAATGTGGTGGATGAATGGCTCAGAGGAGGAAGCAGAGAACGCCCGCGCCTGCTTGTCTAACACTTCTAGAAAGTTCCGAAAAGGGAGAGTGGAGAATTTCCCGTATGGGTTTTCCTTTTATATGTCCTGTCTCGATGAGGACGAAGTTACCCAATTAAATTCTTTGAAGAAACAAAGTACGGAGAACGTGGAATCTCTGATATCTCTTCGTTCCCCGTTCTGTTGCTAAATTACCTCGCCCGACGTTTCCCGAAGACGCAGGAAAGAAGTCTAGGGAGAGGCAGAGGAACCAAGTGAATAACGAGGATAGTTTCTCTCAATGATGCGCGGAGTGCAAGCTGTTGTTGCACTCCTGGACTTTTTGGACAGCTAATGTCCTTTCTAACAGAGGTAATGCTACATGTCTGCTCATCAGCTCACTTCGCTGGGCACCTCAGTGCTATCGTCTATCGTCATGAAAAGAGAAAATAAACAGTTGCTCAAAGTGAACGAGACTCACCTAGCGGCCGTATGTCGTTTGACTGTGGCAAGGCGTTGGTACTTTGCGCTGCTGCGGCAGAGACGGAGGGGACGCGTTGTTGTCCAGAAGTTCAGACGGATTCCGCAGCAGAGTCTCCTGTCTTGGTGAAGTTTCTCTGACCGTACAAAGGGAGCTCGGAAAGGACCAATCGCACGCATGCAAAGGACTGGTAGAGGAAAAGTCCGAATATCTTCCTTGAAAGCTGTCTGGGGAACCGCCCGAACTGGCCGCTGTTCCCTATCGGAAAACAGCGAAGGCATTTCCAAGACTGCAGGGAAACGCGTACTCCGCTGCTACAGAGGCCGTGTCTGTGATTGAAGTGGATATCACGCGAGTTCATCAGTTCCACGCCTGCCAGAAGCCATCCAGAATAAAGTAAACTACAGCCAAAAGCCGCCCTTCTCTTTGTGTCTCCATGCCCGCTTATTCTCCCTTGTTCATCCTAGGCGACGCGTCGGCCCGGTGGCCTGGCCCACCAGCCGTCACCCAGCACGGAGCAGCTGGACGGCTGTCGGGGTGTCTGTCACCTGCGGTTCTCGTGGGCCCCACTCAAGTTTTGAAACAAGCAGCCGATAGAGCCATAGCAGTTGACGCAAAGATCTACTTACCGCACCCTGCGCCGAGCAACTGAAGATAGTTTTTCCTTACTGGGTTGTGGTTGTTTCTCTCCCTCTGTCAATCCGTCCGTCCAGGTACTCTCATCCGTCATGGGCCCTTGCTCCGCGCCCCGGCGCGCTGCTTTGCTTCTGGGGGTGCTGCTGGCTGTATGCGGGACGGAGTTTCCGGAGACTGCCGTGGCACAAGAATATCCCCCGGCAAGCTCAGTCAACGCCTGCGTCAACGCCGGAACTGAAATCACTTTGAATGCGAAGCTAGGTCCAGTTAAGTTCAGTTGCCCAGGCTCTGCGCTCAAGCCGGATAAAGCAGTGACTGATAGCGTCGCGCTCGACGGTACCGCGTGCTCAAGACAAGTAACTTTTCCCGAGCTTGGCTTCGCCGCACAATTGTCTGCACCTCCGAAAGGTGAAATCGGTGAGGGCTCCCAAGCTACAGAGTATACATTCACCGTCACAGAACTACCACGTGCCGAACAAACTGTCTGCTACATTTGTCCGATTCCCAGCCAAGGAAACGCACACGTTCCCTCTAAAGCTAATGCGCAAGGCGATCCGAGCGGTTCCGCATCGCAAACAGACTGTAACGTGAAGATTCGGGTGCCTGCGAATCCGTTTTCAGCGTCCACTCCAGCACCATCGTCCTCAACCCCAGCTCCATCATCGTCATCCACTTCGACATCATCAGCCGCTGCTCCTTCTTCAAGTATAATTACTTTCATAGAGGCGTTCTCTGTTTACCTCTGCCTCGTCAAAACATATTCAGCTTGAGTCAGGAAAGCAATATAACCTCTCTGGCCGTCACAAAGTCTTCCGTGCAGTCTTTGGCAACGCAGCCGGATCCGTGAACGGTGGACTTCACCTCAAGACAGAAGCCTAAGAAACACCAGCTGATCTACCACGACAAAAGAAGGGTCACTCCACCACCCCGGATACCAATCACGAAGAGGATCCTTCAGGATATCGTTTTCGCTGTTAGAGATGAGTCGCGACGACATATAAAAGTTGACCTTGCAGTGAAGCGGCCAGACGGACTTCTGAGGACGCAGCCGTACAAAGGGGGGGTCGTGGACTGCTGCTGGGGCCCATCTTTGTATGGCTGAGCACCCAAGCCGCCCGTGGTCTCCTTCACTCGCGTACTTCTAGGCTGTATTTCGTCCTCGACCAGTGCGGCTGTTCATGACACAGTCTACTCAAGACCGGAGCTGCGCCCGAAAAGTCTGGCGAGTCTTAAGGTGCACGCGGGAGCTTTACGACCACCAACTCCGCGTGACTGCGAGGGTGCTGAGGCGGCGACTCGGCTCAGTTGATATGTACTGTCGATGATGGATACCTGACCGCGGTGTATTACTGTTCCTTGACTTCCCAGACGCGAGCATGCCTTTCTGTGTGATCGAGTATGGGTGTACAAACCAGCTTTGGGTGTTACTCCTGCAGGAAACTGTATTTGCGAGCTGAAGGGAAAGTCGCAAGTAGACGCGGGGACACCTGAATGAGTGGGAACGGCTTCCACGTCTTCGGGCGCCGTGGATTTTCCAGTGTTTGCTGGGCTGATTGTTCAGAAGGCCAGGCCCGCGACGCAGGGTAGACAGGTGACACTGCACTCCAAACAAAAGCGTCGAGAGAGTCAACGGAGTGCGCCAGCGCTCTTAGCTGTATTTGGTTAGCTGATACAGGAATGTGTGCAAAACGACTTTGAGATACCCGGTAGTTGGGTGCGTGGTACGGCACCGACGGTATTCTGTTGCAGCTCCTTTGTACGCAGCGTGCGGACCACAAGCCTGCTCGGCGTTCTTCGAAACGAGGGGGGTCGCCCCTGGCGGCTTGAAAGTTACCCCCGGGTAGGTGCCTCATCTTCTCAGGCAGGTGAGCTCATTTAGGAAGCGCTGCGGGACTACACTGCGTTGCCTTTGCGTATCAGAAGGGACTGTAGAACAGTTTCTCCTTTTTCCGGGTTCACGAGAGCCAGCACATGATGACCACCGTATGACGGTGCGAGAGACTGAGTATTGTACCGAAGATCTAGGGCCAAAGTAGCCATACGCTTTACGTCCAAACGGACTAATAGTACCCGGATCTCCCAAAGTGTGAGCGCTGTTTCTAGGATTGTACCTTCTGTACTATGTTGAAGCAATCCGTGAATCGAACTGTCTACATCGCATGGGCAAGTACCGCGTAAAGTGTGGTCCACTTCATTATTCTCGCTGTCGGAACGCCTCAGACTGTACTCTATCTAAGGAAGATTTCCTACAACTTGGTCTCCCTATTTGTTTGAGCTCCTGTTTTCACAGCAGCCAGCTACGCTTATAGTCTCCGATGTTCCGTCGTAGGTGGTATGGTTTAAGCCCGGCTTGTGTTGCCTGACACGTGGCTTACTCAAGATGCCTCAGCGAGGAGGGCGCTGTTCACCGGATAGCCAGTCCAGAGACCTGGCTTGGGCATTGCCACTGCACAGCCTCGAGACACACTTACTCTCTGGCCACAAGAATTTTCAGGTAGGTCGTCATTTGTGTAGCTGGCCACAGACTTTACACGGAAGGCGCGTAGAGAAATGTACGAGGTTCAGTCTTGGAGCCGAGAGTATGGATTGTCGGCCCCACAAGCGGCAATTATTTGAGGAACCATAAAGTGGCCAAACTATTGAGAGGTGGCTGGCTATTGAACTAAAGGGTAGCCTGCGCTGATACGCGCGATCCAGATGCTGTTGCTACCCTACTATGTGAGGAGGGCTACTGTCTCAAGCAGACCGCCAACCAGAGAAGTATCAAGAAATAGAGGGCAAGAAGCAGACCAGCACCTAGCAAACTCCGTCTGTAAAAGCTTTTGGTTTTCTCTGTACTCCACACCAGGGCTTCCTGCAAGGCTGCCCGAGACACCGCAGATGTGCATAGGAAATAGTGTGGTAATGCTTGCTTCCACATCGAACGTGTAGTCTACAGTCAAGATCGCGTCGCAGCCGTATTTCGAAGGACAGAGCTGACAAAACCTTCTACGCGTACACACTTTTCTTGGGGCGAGGAGTTCTGACGATTGGAGAGCACAGGTTTCATGTGGGGGAGAGACAGTGATGGCGATGTTAAAAGCGCTTGTTTTCTTCGAAAAATCCGTCTTGGGCGTGTGCTGTGAAAGAGACAAGCTCGTGATGCGTACCCCAGCTTGCGGGCAGGCGAAAGATCAGCATCTGGGCATGTATAATTGACGCGAAGAAGTCGGTTTTTACCTGGGACGGATGGACGACAAACTCCCACCTTCCGGTCCCCATTCAGCTAGCACAACAGAGAAGAGCATTCTCGGTCCAACCCTGCACACCTGGATTACTGAAGACCAAGACAAGAAATGAAAGACGCTTGGCCCCAGCCAAAGCCGTCTAGCTTCATTTTCTCAGTTCCGGCCGACTGCCCCAGAAGTCTGGCATCACGACTCACCCTCCGGCGGACACGTGCGGCTTGCCCGTCACACATGTGAGGAAAGAATATAGTGACAGGAAGAAAGAGTACAGCACTCCACTGGGCAGCCGTATAACAATCGAGCTAGCACGAGGGGCACGGCGCACGTATTGCCTCTGGGGTTCGTCGAAAGGGTCAAATGTTTGCCATGACCGCTTCGACGCATGCCTGCAAGAGGTTCCGAGGGTTACACACGGGAGTTCTGGAACGCCTTTTACACGGAACAGAGAAGAAAGACCTTCGGTGGCTGTGGAGAGGCCTTCTCTCTGACAGGCCCAGGAGTGGAATCGCAAAAGAAGAAAGGGAAGAAAGGAGTGCCAGCTCGCTCCTTAAGGATGAGTCTCTGCTACTTTTAGTGGGACGGCAGAACCGGATGGTTGAGTTGCTACTTCGCAAGTCCACTACCCCACTCCGTATATCTGGCGGGACACCAGCTTTCTGTCTAGACAGTTCCAGACTCCTTCCATGCGGGGGCAGTAGCTGGTCCGAATTTACGCAGATCTTTGTCTGTACCTGGTCCCCGCTGCTGATCGGGAAGCACGTCCGGGCACTGTGTCCGGCGCCCGGCGTAAAGAGCGGGTTGGCCGAACTGCCGTCGAATAGCGTCTTCGCGCTTTTGTTCGTTTGCAGGACTGGGGATCCTTGTATGGAGACAAGAGCGGTCCTTTTCCAGATGCATTTATCTCTTCTCAGCTCTGAAGAAGAGCTAAGTGAGTCTCGCGAAAACGGGGAAGAAGCCGACAGCAACTGCGGCCCTCCTTGAAACTATCTTCTTCGGGAACGCCGCCCCATCCGGCTTGTTTTGGCTCCTCCAACCTATAAAAGAGTATGGGAAAAGTAGAATCAGACCCAAGTGATACAATTCCGATGTGTTCTCGGGGACGTACACACCCGCAAGGACGACCGAAGCCCTGACCATTCTAGGATGCGCATCAAGCGACCAATCTGTACGCGCAAACGTTGTACGCAGCACTGGAGAAGCGTGCTCGGCAGTGTTTCGGATACACGTGCTCCAGTGCGCGTTTCACTGGAATACTAGCTTAGGGTTCAGGAGGAACCGGAGCCCCGAGAAACCAGCGGGTATAAACTCAGAACTAAGGGGAAAAGAAAATCGGGGAAGTATAGCAGAAGTTCAGTTCTTTCGTTCTCTTACTAGTGTTTTCCATTCTTTTGTGGGAGCTGAAGAATAAGGAGCCACAGCCGTCGTTATAGAGGTGTTGTCTTGGAGCCCGAAGGGCGCGAGGAAACGAGCTGGTCACGAGTTGTGAGTTCGTTGTCCAGCAATCATGCGGTGAACTGCTATTTTTCATTGAAGGAACTAGTTTCACAATTCCCAGACTTGTTCTATTCAACTGAGAGTTGTTGGCTCACGGGCGCTCCTCTTTTTTTTCACTTGCTACGGTCCGTTCTCGCCCCGGTGCAATTCGTTCTTCGCTCCCGGCCGAGCAGAACGAAACTACCTTAGAGGTGCGGACGCCTGGCATCAAACGCGTGTGAGTGTGTCGGACAAGATATATAAACCCTAAGGAGCCTCTTTCGTGGGGAACGACCTGGGATCCGCTGAGGCTCTTGTATTGAAGTTAAATGGTGCAGCGCTTGAGAAATGTTGTTACTGTCAGGGGCAGATGGGTGTTTGCACGGAGTTCCTCACATTCTTTAAGTTGAGCGGTGGCTGTACCTGCACTAGGGGGAACCTCATACTGCAGACTGTTATCCTTCGTGACTAAGTGAGGGTTCTAATCGGTGACAGCTTTACCCCTCTGATTAAAAGCGTCGCTTTCGTGTTTCGAAAAAGAGAGACAGACGAAGACCGGCGGGCGGAGAAGCGTACGCCTCGCCACTCCTCAGCAGACAGAAAGAAGCATTGGTGTCTCTCGAGCCTTATTCATATCATCATTTGTCCTAGATAGCCGAAGAAGCTGAAGATGGTGGCGTGATCAGTCCGCGTGGACTTGACACTACTTGACAATAGAAGAAGAATGTGGTAAATGGATGGTTCAGAGATGGAAGTAGACAACGCAATTCCTTCCTTGTCTTACCCCGCTAGGTAGTTCTTGAAGGAGAGAGAAGAGAGTTTGCCCGCGGCACTTTTCAGTCTCGGCCAAAAAGAAGCTGCCGGAGTAGATCGCTGGAAAAGGGGGAGGAATATGGAACTGGCTGGCAACTCTTGATTCCCGCGTCTTCTGCGATCGATTGTCTCACCCGTCGTCTTGTCGGAGATGCAGGAAGAAGCCCAACGGGGAGCAGGGGAAACCGACCAGCTACAGTGTTAGTTGTTCCTCTAGACGCTCTTAAGCGTTTCTGGCACTCCAATAGTTTCTGTGGAGAGCGAATGTCTTCCTCAACAGAAGTAATGTTACGTTGCCAACTTACTTCGGTCGCCGTCGCGAGGCGCTATCGTCTTTCGGCATGAAGAACTAGAAACGAAACAGTTGAGAAGGTGAACGAGTCTTACCTAACCGCCGTCGCCTATTTGACTGTGGCACGCAGTTGGCATTAGTCGCTGCTTCCGCAGAGATGGAGCGGGTGCAGTATTGTCGAAGCGAACCTCGCAGCCAGGACTCGTGCCTTAAGACAGTTTCTCTGGACGAAGACGGGCAGCTCGGGTGACCGCACGCGAGAAAAGTACTGGGAGAGGAAGGGTCTTCAATCTTTCTTGAAAGCATACGGGTAGGGTGAGGAACCATCTGCACTTGCTACCAGCTACGGAAAAATACCGAAGGTCTTCCCATGGGAGCTCGAGGAATTTCACACTCCGGCGCTTACCGAGCGCGGTGGTTGTGGTTGAGGTACGCGACTCGCAATTCATCAGTTCGACTCCTACAGAAATCATCCAGGGAATCTACACTGGAGTCAAAAAGCACCCTCCTCTTTCTGTCTTCACTCCGCCGATTCTTGCTTGTGGCCCACCCAGCGCGGCGCGCCGGCTCCGCTGGTTTTCCCGCGGCCGTCACCCAGCGCGGAGCAGCTGGACAGCTGTCCCGGTGTCTGTCCTCTCATGCAGTTCCGTCGACCCCGATCAAAGTTTTGCGGTACGCGCGGGCCCACAAACAGTCGGAAAGGAAGCAATGTCTACGAGGTCAGAGCAGTTACCGCAGGGCTCTACTCACCATTCGGACGTGTAACTGAAAAAATTCTTCCATTAGTGGGTTGTGACGGTTTCACTCCCTCAATCCGTTTTGGCCCCCAGCCACCTACTCTCATGCATCATGGGCCGCGCCTCCGTGCCTTGGCGTGCTGCCTTGCTTCTGGGGGTGCTGTTGGCTGTAGGCGGGACGGAGGTCCCGGAGATTGCTGCGGCTCAGGGAAGTCTCGATGCAAGCGCAACAAACGCTTGCACCGCGAACTCGGCTACATTTGATTTGAATGTACAGCTGAACGTTCCAGTTAAGTTCACCTGTCCCGCCGGCTCCACATTCAAGCCGCAAGGCGCGGTGGGCGAGAATCTCGTCGCTCTCGACGGTGAAGCGTGTTCAACTAATGTTCGTTTACCTGATCTTGGCTTGATCGCAACACTTTCTAATCCTTCGGGAAGCGAGACTCGACTAGGTGCTCAGCCCACAGACAAACAGTACGTGTTCACCGTCACAAAGCTCCCGGCTGTCAAAAGGGATCTCTGCTACGTTTGTGAGATGCCCAGTTCACCGGGTGCACTCAATAATGGTCGTTCGGGAGATCCTCCAAGTGGTTCCTCATCGCCAACAAAATGTCAAGTGAAGATTCACATACCGGCTGATCAGTCGCCCGCGTCCACTGCTGCACCGTCAACTCCAGCCCCGTCATCTTCATCTACTCAGGCGGGATCGGCCTCTCTCCCCTATTCAAGTATGGGTACTTTCACTGGGGTGCTAGCTGTCTTTCTCTGTCTCGTCAGCATATACGTACTCTGAGTCAAGGAAGAAATATAACCTCAGTAGCTGTCAAGCAGAGCTCCATGTAGTCTTCGATGGTGGGGCGGAGGCCCGGAAGATGCACTTCGGGCCTGGAGACAGAATCCTAAGAAACACCGGCTGATCTCCGTCCACGACAGAAAGATCGCTCGGCCGGACCTCAGTCACAGAGGGAATCTACCAGTGCGGTTTTTCTGCTGTCCGAGATGATTCGTGATTCGGACGGAAGTTGGCCTTGTGGGGAAAGGGACAGAGGGATTCTTGACTCATCTCTAGGAAAGAAGCATACAGAGCGGGGCTGCCGGTCTATCTTCCCCGTGAGTCCCTATTTGTATGACTGAGATCCCGGTCCACTCATGGGCTTCCTCTCTCGCGCCCCGTCTCGGCTGGTATCCGCACAACAGCACTGCGTGCTGTACTTTATTGTTCTCGCTGGCACTCTGCCTCAAACTACATTCGCTATGCAAGGGAGACTTGCTTCAACTTACTCTCTTCTATTTATCTCAGCTCCTGTCTATAGAGAAGTCAACTAGGCTTATGAGTTCCAACTTAAGAGTGTATAGGGCATGCCTCGAGCCCGGGGCCTTGTTGCCTCCCTGGTGGCTTACTCAAGACTTCTCATTGAGGAGGAAGCGGTCCCCTGGGCTGTCCAATTCAGAGACCTGCCTTGCGCATTGCCACTGGACAGCCAATTTCGAAGTGTAGATCGTCACGTGTGTAGTTGGTCAGAGACTTCCTGCGGAGCGTTCAAAGAGAATTGAACGAGGTGCAGGTCCTAGAGCTTAGAGTTCAGATTTCTAGGGCCGCAGACGTCAGTTGTCTTCGGAAAACACAGGTGGTCAAACTGTTCGAAGGTGGGTGGATACCGAACTAGAATAATAGGCTCTGCCGTAATACTTGAGGATCAGATGCTGTCGCGGTCGTACTGTCTGAAGGACTCCTGATTGAAGCGGACAGGCAACCAAAGACGTATCAATTTGTCTCCGTCAAGCACAAGGGCGATTTTGTGTATTTACTGACGCAAAGCAGCTACAACAGGACTGCCTGTAAAGAGAATTAGCTGATCGTCTCAGTGCGTTTCGACTAGATTTCCTATCTGTTCTCTGGCATTCCACATGCCTAACATAGGACTACGCATGTGGTATGGTAGCTCACTTCTAGTTTGTCTTCTCTAGGAATGACAGTGCCCCTCAGTCTTCGAGAGAACACCCCCTCCTGCGAATAGTAAACACGGCCGGTCCTCTGAAGTGCCAGTGGGCATTCAGTGACTGGCGCTCTGCGCGCGCAGGGTGACTTCCTCACTCCGTTCAGCACTCACGTTGGTTTCCTAGTGTGTTCCGACACACGTCAGCGGGGAAGATACAAAATGGTTTTGGCCCGGGTATACTCGAGTCACATCTCCCAGTGCAACGAGAAGGAGCAGCTGCTGTGTAAAGCTGCGATCCCACCCAGTTATTCGAGTTCTGCAGCACGAGGGGCCAATGCGCACTGCTCATGGTAGTGCAAGGGTTCCACCGTGTCCATCCCTCTTAGGTTGACTAGTAGTCAGGGGGAACTGTATTGAGATTACCCGATGATGGTGTCTGGCAGCACTGCTGAACAGAGAAAATCTTTGCATAGCTCACTCCCGCACCGGTTTCACCCACAGTGGGCTCCTGTGGCTTACTGGTCTTTGCGGCCTCACATGAGATGCGAAAAAGTTCAAACACAACTGAGTGTATGGTAAACGAAATCACCTCCCCTGGGGCCTGGCCACGAAAGGACTCTGAGTTGGCCGCTAAAGCCCACCCTCGAAACGTGTTCGGAGAAAATGAGTGCCTTTTGGCCTGGGTCCTTCGTAGTGTCTGAGCTTCTTTCCTTCGAGAATGACGACCGTGTCCCAATCCAGTCGCTTGGGCTCTAGTCAGATTACTGCTACTGGAGATCTTTTGTCTTTTGAGACCTCCGCGCTCTTCAGGTACACCTTACTACGACTATCTACGAGGCCGGCCGTTTCCATCGAAGAGCGGCAGCTTGTCCTTGGACTGGATGATCTCTCCTCTCTTTTCTCACAGGTTTTGCAACTCCTCCGATCAATCACAGGTCGGCGGCGGCCACCGTCGAGGTGGAAGATACTGCCGCGTCCCTAGCCGACGCCCAATCTTCGGTTACGACGTTGCCTGCAGACGTAGTAACTACGCGACAGTGCCATTATAGAAATTAGGAACTTGTTATTCTTCGGACGCAGGCAGTGGCGCTTCCTCGCCCGGCAGTCTGCTTGTTTGTCCTCTTGCTCTCCTCTCCGGTGACGACGGTGCCGCCCACATCCTCGAGAAGGCACGAAATTTTCTCGCCGTAGAGAGGCGATTTTCTCAGTGCCCCCGAGTTGCAACAACGTCTTGCTCGGCCCTCGTCAAGCAGCAGAAACGGCACTGCCCCAGTGTACGGGCGGCGTAAGATTTGAGAGATGGAGATTGGTGTCTTCGTAACTGAAAGGAAAGAATGGCTGGGATGAGGGGGTTGCAGGAGGGCAAGGCGCGAGTGAGAACAACGACTTCCTTTTAGCCTTACTACTACAAGAAATTGTGCAAAACGAAGATGGTACAAGCATACTAAAGAACGCCACTTCTTGTCCCGTCACGACGCTGCAGGAACCCTGAGAGGACGTCGTTGCCTTCTATCGCGCCTTGCCCTCGTTCACTCCACTCTTGCCTGTCATTCTTTCCTTTCAGTTACGGGGACAACCATCTCCATCTCCCGAAGTCTTTGGCCAGCGGTACACGGGGGTTGCACTTCTGGCTGCTTGACGAGAGCCAAGTAGATTACAAAGCGCTGGACGCTGTTAGGAAAGCACTTCTCTACGGCGAGAAAACTTTGTGCCTTGACGAGGAGGCGCGCGGCACCGTCGTCACCGGAGCGGAGCGCGTGAGGACAAGCACGCAGGCTAACGACCAAAGAAGCGCCAGTTCGGTCCAGCCACTCATGTCACCTTGACACTCAACCGCAGATTATTGTGGCTACTCGCTTTTATGGATGGCACTTCCGGTGAAGCCTGAAAGCCCGGGCAGTCCATTTCGCGCAGCCTGCAGCCTGTTCGGATGTTTTCAGTCGTGAACTCGAGTTAAACCTCGGTCCTCTGCTTCGCCAGTACTGCGTCAGCAGAAAAGACAGTCATCAGGCTGGTGCCGACTGGGCCCTTTCTTTAACACTAGCGAGGTAAGGAAAACATGTAGACACGTTGAAGTTGCGCTTAGGACATGCAATGAGTGGTCTGGATTTCTGCGGTAAGCCGGGAAAAAAAGATAACTTGCGGTCACGGAACTGCTCTGAACCAACTCGTCTAGACGAAGAACCATTTCCTTCCTGACCAGGAACACTGAGGTCTACGATACGTGCTACCTATCATGATCAGAGCCGCTTGCGGCGAGCGCGACAAGTGCCTTTCCCGTGGAACGGCTTCGAGTTTGATAAGGCTCTTGTACCCGAGTTTGTATGTTGCGTAGCTTGAGGAAGGTTATTCACCCTCATGGAGAAATGGTTGTTTCGTGCGCTACCTCACCTCTCCTCCTTGATCGTGGGCGCACCTGCACTAGGGGAAACCTTACACTGGAGACTCTTTATTCTTCCAGAGTAAGCGAGGGTTCTCAGCGATGACAGATTTACCCCTCTGATTACGGGAGTCACTTCTATATCAGAAAATGAAGCCGCGGGCAGACAAATGATGACTGGTCGCAGGTGAAGCGTGTCCGTCGCTTGGTTCAGCAAACAGAAGGAAAGACACTGTATCTCAAGGCTTGTTCATATCGTCATGTGTTCCCGTAACCGAAAAAGAAGGTGGAGGTGATGGCGTGATCAGTTCCGCTTGGGCTTGACACTAGTAAAAGAATGTGGTGCGTGGATGGTTCGGAGAAGCAACTGGAGAACGCGATTGCCCCCCTCCTTTTCTTACACCGCTAGAACGTTCCGAGAGAAGAGAGTGGAGGATCTCCGGGTAAACTTTCTATGTATTTTCACTCCCGGAGAGAAAGAGGTTACCTAATCAGATTGTTGGAAAGAGGCGAGCTACGGAGAATACGAAACCGTCGACATCGCTTCTTTCGCCGTTCTCCTGCCATAAATTCTCTCGTCCGTCGTTGCCTCAGAGATGCAAAAAAGATTCCTAGACGGAAGCTGGGGAACCCAACAGATAGCAGGGTTAGTATTTCCGTTAGACAAAGCCCAAGACTTTCGTGGCCTCCAATTATTTCTGCAGACAGGTGATGTCCCTAACGAAGGTTATGTTATGTTGTCAACTTACTTCCGCCGCCATCTTGCGGCTATCGTCTCTTGTCATGAAACAAGAAATGAAACAGTTTCCTAAAGTGAGCGCGTCTTACCTAGCCGCCGTATCCCACTCGTCTCTGGCAAGAAGTTGGTATTAATCGCTGTATCCGGAAAGATGGAGGGGGTGCAGCACTCTCCAAAGTAAATCTGAAAAAGGACTTCGCGGGCAGGTGTCTTGCCTTAGGCAAGTTTTTCTAACTGTACACGCGCAGCCCGGAGGAGACCGGTACTTGTACAGGAACCGTCGGCATAGTTCTCTTGAAAGCAAACTGACTGAGGAGTCATCAGAAGCTGCCACTGTTACGTACGGAAAAATAGCGGAAGGCATTTCCATGAGGACGCGACGACTCTCATACAGCACTTACCAAACGCCGTGTCGGTGTCGCAGTACATCAGTCGCGAATTCATCAGTCCCACGCTTACCGGAAGTCATCCAAGAAAACTAGGCGACAGCCGAAAGCTACCCTTCTCTTGCTTCATTCCCGTCTGGTAGGCGACAGCTCGGCCGGGCGACGTGTCCCACTCGCCCTCACGCAGCGCGGAGCAGCTGGACAGCTAGCTGTTCCGGTGTGTCACCTGCAGTCCAGTTCGTCCCATCCATCCGTCCATGGGAGAGGAAACAGTCGCCAAAGAAGTACCGCCTACGAGATCTCAGCAACCGACTTGAAAATATATTTTCCACTCGGCGGGACAGTTCAAGGCAGTCTTTTTCTTGTGAATTGTGATTGTTTCTCTCCCTCTATCACCTCCGCTTTGCCCTCCATCCTCGTACTCTCATCCGTCATGGGCCATTGCTCCGCGCCTCGGCGTGCTGCTTTGCTTCTGGGGGTGCTGGTGGCTTTTGGCGGGACAGAGTTCGCGGAGATTGCTGCATCACAGGACAGTTCCAATGAATTCCCTACGTGCAATGAGGACGCAACGGATATTACTTTCGATGCAAATTTGGACGGCCCAGTTAAGTTTAGCTGCGTCGCGGGCTCCGCGCTCAAGCCCGATAACGCACTGAGTACGGGAGATGTCTCTTTCGACGCCGAGTGTTCAGGAAGTGTTTCTTTTTCTAAGGTTGGCTTCACTGCAAAATTAGCTGAAGCTCCGAAAGGTAACATTAGTGAGCCTGCCCAGGCTACACAGTATACATTCACCGTCACAAAACTACCGTCTGCCGAACAAAATATCTGCTACATTTGCGAGGCCAGCAAAGCAAACCAGGACGTTTCCTCGAAAGCTGATATGCGACTCGGAAGTACTCCCACACCCAAAAGGAACTGTAATGTGAAGATTCGGG
>NW_027161191.1:0-237 GCF_002600585.1 Cystoisospora suis
CAGGATTGCGAAATCCTGACATGTATTCCCACGGTAGATTTGGAATAGGTAGTGGCTGTAATAATCCGCCACTTTTGAGGTGTGAAGCCTTTCCCCTTGCACATTGCACACACGCTTTCACGAACATTTCGATATCTGAGTCCATACGGGGCCACCAGAACAAGCTTCGCACTGCCAACCTAGTACGGTCGATCCCCGGATGACCTGCTGTAATGATTCTTTGTAATGATTCTAGGG
>NW_027161192.1:0-296 GCF_002600585.1 Cystoisospora suis
TTCCGGCGGAGGGGTTGGAAGACGGACTTCGAGGACAAGCGGCAGTGGTTCGGTAGAGACCGGCAGAAGAGCGATCGGACGAAGAAAGAATCATCCTCCAGCTCCTCCACCGGAAGCGAGAGGAAGCCGTGGAGAAGGAACCGGGACCGCCACAAAACGTGGAAGCGCGAGGATAGTTTGCCAGGCAGAGAACGAGAACGCTCGGCAAAAAGAACGAGAAGCGGTAGTCGATACCATTCTAGTAGCAGGGAGCGTAGCACGGAATACCGCAGAGAGGAGCGCGGAGGGAAGTCAAA
>NW_027161192.1:772-1006 GCF_002600585.1 Cystoisospora suis
CGGGAGGACGCAAGGCAACAACAAAGGTTGCCGAACAAGTGGGAGGCGTATCAAGATTAAAGGGCAGCGCCCGGCCGCGATCGGCCCTCGTAGGCGCGAAACGGTTTGTGGCAAGAAAAGTTGGAGACACCAAAACTCAAGAACAAACACTTGGAGGCTAGGCCGCCCTCAGCGGCAAACAACCAACCGTGGCCGGACGAGCGAGCCCCGCTGCGCCCATTCCGTCGGACCCGC
>NW_027161193.1:0-1495 GCF_002600585.1 Cystoisospora suis
CCTGGCCTGCCCGTTCAGTGACTTTCGATTGCCAGTCCGACTCTCTTGCCAACAGACTGGGTTGTCGAGTCAACGAAGGCTCAGAGCATTGTAACCCACTCGACGAACCTATCAACTAACGATGCTTGGTCGTTTCAGTTCTTTCGCCAATCCTGCGTCGTCAACAATCGAGGTGGGCCGGTGCGATCCCCACTTGAATAGGGACAGAGGTAGTTATACTGTAACTTTCACAGCTGCTGGCTCGAGCAATGAAACACGAGTGCCGCGGCAACGTCCGTCGCTATCTGACGGGTAAACCGAATCTTCAGCCTATGAGTCGCCGTGATTCGCCAAAACAGAAGGCGGGAGGTTTCCATGTCAGTGCTCTCCGACCGGTTCGGGAGATCGCGTTTGCTTCAGATACTAAAGCTGGCAAATAAGAAGAGGTCGATACACTCCCTCTTCTTCCAGCAGTCTGGTTCCGAAAACGAGGCAATGGTAAGCCCTGTCACTGTTTCTTTCTTCAGCTCGTGCCTGAGTAAATCACGGTCGGTTCTGCAGCCATTCCGGTGTTCTTGGTTTCTTGCTGAGATTGAAGAGGTGGGTTTCTTCTTTCATTCTCTTAACCGAACAGGATCTGAACGGCAACTGCGTAACCGTTTTCTGTAGCAAGAGGAGTTGACTTCGGGGTGCATGTGTTCTCGGCCGCGAGAACTGTTCAGCTCCGCCCGTACTGTTGCCAAGAAAGCACCAGGGGAGACAAGAGCTCGCTGGGCCTTCTCCGTGCCGTCTGGCGACACAGGGACTGAGTTACGGAGGTACCGCGAATTCTTGTGGGCGGTCTTGTCTATCTAACAATCATTTCCATACCTGCGATGTGCAAGTTTCGTCTCTCAGTCGCCTTTCCTAGGCTCGCAGAGATGCCTGAGGACAGCCAGTCTCTTTCCTACTGCTTCCTTTTTTTTACCGGGTAGGGGAGATCAAGATTTGAGATCATGCTGTTGATGCCCAAGTAACGATTTACGTAGAGTTTTATTCAATGGGAAGTCGAAATTTGCTTTCTTTGTTTCACTAGAGCTTAACCCATGCTAGGTGAATGGGATCAAGTATATCATAGTGTAATAGTGAGGATCTATTATTGAATTCTAATAGATCCCAGTACTTCAGTTAAAGATATCCTGTTACTTTTTCCAGGTGCCAAATCACTTTACTAGTAAGCTTTCACGCACCTTTCAAAGGAAGACTGCTTCCAAGCTATATTCCGACCCCAGTTACTTGGATCAGCGCGCGTAACCCCCGTACGTGGCTGCTGGCACGGAGTTAGCCTGAAGGGGGAACCAGGAAGCGGAAGAGAATGGCAGACGCACCACCGCGCATGCCGCAACACGGGGGACTTGCTGATACAGACCGCAGGATGTCGGTCTCATACAGTACCTTAGGTGTTAACCTTCCGGACACAGCTACGAGTGCTCATCAGTGTCTTTCGTTCGTCCTTGTTGTAGTGCCCGCTGCACAG
>NW_027161194.1:0-228 GCF_002600585.1 Cystoisospora suis
CTCTTTCCCAGGTGAGTTGCCGCCCAACCTCCGCCGCCAGCTTCTTATCTGTGCTGGGCCCTGGCGCTAGGTCGTTCAATCTCTTGGTCCAAGAGTCGTTCCTCGACGTGGTCTTACTGACCTTGCCCTTTCCTTGGGCGAATTCGCCGGTTCGCCCGTTCCATGCGAGTCCGGCGTGTCGCCAAAAGTCTAGACCCAGGATGAGGTCCTGTCCTAGGTCCGCTATTA
>NW_027161195.1:0-254 GCF_002600585.1 Cystoisospora suis
CTTGTCAGTAGCCCCTTTTCGGGGAGGTCCGCCGCGAGAGCCCGTACTGGCTCTGACTTGTGGTATGCCAATATTCGTCCCGTGCTTACACTGGGCGACGTCCCTTGTTGTGTTGCCACCTCCGGGCGCTGCCATGGGATCTGGACGGGCGGGCCACCGGTATTCGCCACCCTCGGAGTCGCCATCCGCCTTTGCGTCATACCGGCTTCAAGCCCAGTCACGTTCACTCTTTCCCGTGTGCCTGCCGCCCCGGC
>NW_027161196.1:0-233 GCF_002600585.1 Cystoisospora suis
GCCCCGCCGTTCGCTCCCTTGCTTCCTTTCTTGTTCCTGCCGGCCTCGTTGCTCTTCCCTCGGTCCGGATTCTTCCCGGTTTTTCCCCCCATTCTTTCGCTGTAGCCATCCGAAAAGGCGTATCTTCACCAAACCTCCTCCTTTCTTTTCCCACGTTGTCGGGTTCATTCGAAATCTCCTTCTCGCTTCTTTCTTCGGGCTCCTCTCGATTCTCGTTTTCCTGCAGTTCTTCT
>NW_027161197.1:0-6031 GCF_002600585.1 Cystoisospora suis
CGACATACCAGAAATTCTGGTGTACTAGTATTGCTTTGCTGACTATTGCTCCATTCCTTGTGGCGGCATGATCTCTCCTCGGGCATACCAGAGAAGTCAAAGAGAAGGGGAAAGCATAAGAGACCTTTCTGGGAGACATTCATACAAAGGTCCCGCCCCGCCAGGAGACTATGTGTAACATGAATAAAAATGTTAGCGAAGACACAATCTTCTGCGTGCCTCTCTGGTTTTCTAGTTACTCTGCCCCGTCAGAAATGAGAGAAGGAGAAGAAAGAAGTTGAGAAAGAGGAAGTATGCTGAAAGGGACGGATACCTCGTGCAAGCGGGGATAGAACCACATGGCTGTTGGTATGACTAGGAGCGCTTAACCAAGTATCCGTGTGATATGGATTTATTCCTCTCTTGAGATTTCTTACTTGTACGATGTGTACCATCTCCTCTGCTTTTCCAAGTCAACATCTATGCACATATAGATGAATACAAAGTGATATATATATATATATAGAGTCACACATGTATATATATAGTCTTGTTACATTTTTCTTTCTTTTTCCTTGTCCACTTTCGCTCTTCCCGATGCCATCTGGTGCTAAAGCCAAGCCGCATGGATGCTGTGTGCTCTCTTGAGAAACCTCAGTCAATGGTTGTTCTTTCTGACAAGAAGCATTCCTTAGGTATACAGTGTAGCGAGTACGGCTGATACATGGGAGCTTTTCCATACAGGAGAAACGAATGACGTCAGGCATTCTTGTGGTCAGCTCGCAGCAACGCAGGAACATGCACGCCTGTACAAGCTTGCGGCTTAAGGCAGGGGATTCAGGGAGATACACCTTTATCACCCTCCGCGAACTTAGGAACGTATACTTCGTTGCCACGACATGTAGGCTTGTGAGGTGCACGCGGAGGTGCAGAGTGTGTGTGTAGGAGAGGCAGCTGATTTTTTTGACAACGGCTTACTTGTCCTCCCTCTCAGCGATACTTGGAGTTCTAGTGCCCGGAAAGAAGGAAATCCTACCGAACACTGTCATCGTGAAACTGCGTACGTGTTGTCGCATGAGAGCCCGGGGTGATACCCAAGAACGGCGTCAACAGGGAGGACAGCACAAGGGCGCTGCGCAGCACGTTGTATCGTCCTCCAGCTGAGTTCTCTTAGCTACTTTCTTAGAGATATACGGAATATGGAGCCTTCGTAGGACACAGCAAGCGCATGTATGTATGTAACACAAGAGGAAGCATGCTCCCCTGCCATGCCTGGAGCTAACCTGTGTCGATCATGCGGCCCGCCGTCCGTCGGGACACACGAGAGAGACACCCCTCACACCCACATCTACCGAAGGCTGTAGCTGCTCGAAGGAGCTGAGATTGGTGCCTGTCCCTCGCCAGGGACTGAGAACAAGACGGAAAAGGGTGAGGAGTCATAAACCGTAAAAGCTAGTTCTCTAAGAGAAGGAGGAGGAGACACCAGGCAAGTGACGTATATGAGAGTTATGGAGACTTAAATGTGGAACTCCCTGTCGATAGAAGGCCGAAGCGATGAGCAGAAGTGTGCAGCACAGCTTCCCACAGCCTAGGACATCCGACGACAGAAGGGAGGGGTACCTTCATGCAAGCGGGAATAGAAGCTCATGGCTGTTAATATGACTAGGAGTGCGGGCACTCGCGGGACATGAATATATTCCCTACTTGAAAATTCTTTCTTGTATGATGTGCATCATCTCCCCTGCTGTTACAAGTCAAGAGTTTATATGTATACACGTATAAATGTATATGTACATACACATATAGTCAAGCATGCATGTATATATCATCTAAAGTGTGTTACTGCGTTTCATGATTCTGCTTGTCCTACTTCTACTCTTCCCGATGTCGTCCTGACGCTAACGTCAGGCTGCATGGGTGCTCTGCGCACTCTTGAAAAACCTCAGTCAATTGTTGTCCTTTGTGATAACAAGCGCTACCTAGAGATACAGTGAAACGAGTAGGGTTGATACATGGGAGATGCTCCATACAGGAGAAATGAATGAAGTCAAGCATTCTTCTGATTAGCTCGCAGCAACGCAGGAACATGCACACTCGTGCAAGCTTGCGGCTTAAGGCAGGGGATTCAGGGAGATAGACCTTTATCACTCCTTATGAATTTAGGAGTGTCTACTTCGTTGCCATGACGTACAGGCTAGTAAGGTGCCGATGTGTGTGCAGGAGAGGCAGCTGGTTACTTTGACAACTTCTTACCTGTCCTTTGTTTCAACAACACTTGGAGTTCTAGTGCCCGGAAAGAAAGAAGTTTTACCAGACACTGTCATGGTAAAACTGCGTACGTGCTGTCGCATGAGAGGCCGGTGCAGTACCCAAGAACGGCGATAGCAGGAAGGACAGCAGAAGAGCGCTGCGCAGCACGTTGTATCGTCCGGCAAATGAGTTCTCTCAGCTATTCTCTCACAGATACGCAGAGTTGGAGCTCTCGTAGGACACGTACAAATGCTCATACGTATGTAACACATGAGGAAGCCTGCTCTCTTACCATGCATGCAGTTGACGTCCGTCGATCAGGGACCTCGGGGTAGGCAGACAGACTGTCTTCATCCCCCGTCCGTCGAATCACATGGAAGAAGCGCCCCACACCCACACCTGTCGAAGGCTGTAGCGGCCGGAAGGCGGTTGGATTGATGCCTGCCCCTCGGCAGGCACTGGAAACGAGACAAAAAACCGTGAAGACCCCTCTAGAAGAAGACGATACACCAGGCAAGTAATGTACATGAAAGTTATGGAGACTTAATGTGGAACTCTCGGGTAAGAGCCCCAAAGCGATGAGCAGAAGTGTGCAGCACAGTTTCCCATAGCCTAAGACATCCGATGGAAGGCTTGTTACGCTGATCACGCTTCGAGAGAAAAAATTGCAGGGTGCGGGGATGCGTGTGCGTCTGTGCCCACAGATTGTGTGTCTCCATAGGAGTGTATGTATCCACGCAGGTATGCGTCCTTAAGAATATGGATGTGCATGTGCCTTTGAACGTGCGGGTGTCCGTACAAGGTATGTGTTGTGATGCTGAGACGTTGTTGCTTCATGGCTTCGCGGCTAGGATGGAGATCCTGGCCATCCGTCTCTGGGAGGCAGACGTCCTCGACGGCCCGGAACCGATCTTTCAGCCGGCAAACGCAGTCGCTCTGTCCCCGGAAAGCCAATTCTGATCAGGATGCTCAGGCCGCCATCTTCGGCGGAATTCTTTTGCACCCTCTGACCAGTCTCCGGTGTGTAAGAGCACATTCATTCTTTGGGGAAGCTCGTCAACTAAGATCACAGAAACGTAGCTGGCTCACAAGTGGTCTGACCTCGCACCATAGACTATCGTACCTTCCTCAATAATCCATCTGTGGAGGAGCGAAAGTAGTCTTTGGTGTTGAGAAACCTAACGGCGTTGCTTTGGGGGGGGTGCTTTGCGCCGACTACCACAGGCCCTTCTCCAGTATGCACGCACTGGGCCCTCGGGGGCCTGCGGCGAAGCCGTGGCTTGCCGGAGCGCCTTTCTGGTCCAGATGTTTCTCTCTTGAGCCGCAGACCGGACCATTTCTTTAGAATAGCACGGCTACAGTTCACTGGCAGGGCGACGTTTCACTTCAATAATCTGTAGAGTGTGTCTAGGCCCGCAACAAANNCACGTGCCTCTTCCTCAGGAAGGCTAGTCTTCCTTGAACCTGCAACATTTGCGAGCGCTACTCCGTTGTTTATGGAAGTTTTGCTGGGTGCTGAAAACAGTAAATAGCCCTGCGTGGGCTCCCGACCGTCTCGTCACCCTCGCGAGCAAGGGTTTTCAGGGGTGGTGTAAGGCTTTTATTGTACAAGTTCTTCAACTGGTCAGCCCCGCCGCTACCGCACGGGGCCTGTATGCGCTCGTGAATGCTGCAGGTTCAAGGATGACCAGTTTGTTGCGGGCCTAGACACACTCTACAGATTATTGAAGTGAAACGTCGCCCTGCCAGTGAAATGTCGCTGTGCTATTCTCAAGAAAATGGTCCGACCTGCGGCTCAAGAGAGAAACAGCTGGACCAGAAAAGCGCTCCGGCACTTGCCCCAGTAGGCGGGCATCCTACAGCGCCCGACGGGCGTGCCATACGTTGCTCCATACCAAAGCACGACACCGACTGCCACGCGTATACGTTGGCAGCACATAGTCACCACACATGCGTTACAGGGGGTGCCCTGCAAAGCGTATTTCACTGGGTAGTGCCTAGCATTTTTCTGAGGAACGAGAACTTATCTAGTCGCATCCCCGGGCTTAGGTTGGCTAGTGATCTCATTATACTGTAACACGTTATCGAATGCTAAGGAGGGAGCTTTGCAAGCGAACTTGTGCACTTCGATTGTGCACGTTTCCTGTGTAGCCGACTTCCACATCCTGCCCACCGCAACTGCGGCCCCGGGTGGGTTGTGGAAGCGCCTACGGTGGTAACCAGTGCGGTGTTGTGCAGCGTGAGAGCGTACTGCCGTGCCCCGCGAACGCGCGTCGACCGACAGGGAGTGCCGCGTCGGCCTTTCTTGCGCGGGATAGTGTTAGCACCGTCGAGGTCAACATTCCTGTTCGCCACGAGGGGGCTAAACGAGCAGCACTATGCCGTGCCGACCACTCCAGTAGTACGACGCTACTGCTCGCTCGCGCTGGGCTACCTTGCCGCACCACTACTGCCTTCTACAGGCATAACATCCCCCCAGGCGACGTCACGATGAGAGAGCCCCAGCTGGGTGCCCTGAAACGCTTTGTCTCAGACAATACCTGGATTCAATACCTGGAGCAGAGCTGCCGCATTGGGCCAGCGCCGCTGGAGTGACACTCGTCCTCAGAGGAGCGCTCTGTCTTCGGAAGCATGGAGGAAAGCACGGAACTTTCGATAGAATCCGCGTACCAGTCCATCTGGGAGCCCCAGTGATTCAGCGAGTGCACGCCGGAAAATTCTCGGGAGCCTTCGGAAAGAAGAAGACGTTGGCCACGTTGAAGGATAAATATGTGTGGGGCTCAATGGCGTTGAATGTACAAAGGGCAGTGAAGACCTGTCTGCAGTGTCGGTAGCAAGCAAAGATCGGACCGAAGGTGCTTGCAATGGGGTCGCTGCCCAAGGTGTAGCCTAGAGAGGTAGTCGCAGTGGACCTTTTCGGTCTACTCTCTGCAACAACTAGGGGTGCTACGACCACACTTGTGTTCGTTGACCATTTTACCAGGTGGTGGGACAACCGGCCCTGCGGAGAGCGGAGTGACAGGTGTGGTCGGGTGCCTGCGGGATAGCTGGGTGCCTCAACATGGTGTTCCCCTAGTGGGCAACCCATCCGCGCGGTCGTGCCCAGACTTGAGAGGCATCATCGTAGCTCGGGTCGAGGAGTGTACGACGGGCCCGCCGGCACCGGATCACGGCGACGGGCAGCACGACTCCCGAGTCAGTGGTAGAAAAGGAGAAGGAGGCTACCTCGGTGACGGAGATGCCCTCGCTCAGAGACGTCCAAGCCGGCCGGACGGAAGGTGACTTCAAGAAACTAAAGCGCCTCCTCCAGAGTACAGCGCCATCTTTCGTTTCGCGAGTGATCCACCATCGACAGCAGAGGCACGGAAGCCACTATACCAACAGGCGAAGCCAAGCCCCGCTCGCCGCTGCGTATAGGCAGTCGCGAGCGGAGAAGAGAGTAGTGGAGGAGGAAACTGCGAAAGTGTAAAAGCAGGGTGTTATCGAACCGCGCACCTCACCGTGGCCCAGCGGAGTTGTGCTAGTACACAAAAAAGAGAGGCCTTCGCGGTTCTGCATGGACTCCACAAAAAAGGATAAGGTGACGCTGAGAAACGTCTACCCACTCCGCGAGTTGACGAACTGCTCACTTCATTAGAAGGGGGCAACCTGTTTCGGTTCGCAAGACATGTCAGCCGGGTACTGGCAGATACTCATGGCGAAGGCAGAGAAATACTGCGTTCATCAGGCATATGAGCTTGTATGTATCCAACGTGATGCCCTTCGGTTTGTATAGCTCCTGCAGTGTCAGGATTTTGCAATC
>NW_027161198.1:0-223 GCF_002600585.1 Cystoisospora suis
AAGTAGAAGAGATCAAAGAGAAGGAGAGGAAGGCGAATCGATCGTCAGAGACGAAGAATCGATTGTCTCTGTGTCTCTTTCTCCCCGGCCTTTCTCGAGAGATCGTCGATGGATAGATCAAACAAAGTCTAAAAAGACATCCGAAGTCAACTCGAGATCTCTCTCTCCCCTAGTCTTTGACGTGGACGACTGGATAGATCTAGATGAAGAAGAAGAGGAAGAG
>NW_027161198.1:548-5045 GCF_002600585.1 Cystoisospora suis
TTCAATTTCTTCTTCTTCCTCTTTTTCTTCTTCCTCTTCTTCTTCTTCCTCTTCTCTCTCTTCTTCTTCCTCTTCTTCTTCTCTTACTTCAAAGAAGCCTTTACTTCAGTGTATCGATCCGCATCTGCCTTTACTTGAGAGACTCCATCGTCGATTCTCTTCAACTCAAGTTGCTAACCAATCGACGGCTAGCTTGGCCTTTAACCAACATTCGACTTCTTCATCTTCTCCTGTTTCAATGAACTTTCGCGATAAAGAAGAAAGGAATAAGTTTAGGAATGAAAAGAATGAAAAAGAGCGTACACCTGACCTTCCTCCTCCTACCTTCACCTCAACTTTTTCTCCTCTTTCTCTCTCTTCTTCCTCTTCTTCTTCTTTTTTCTCCTCTTCTTCTTCCTCTTCTTCTTCCTCTTCTTCTTTTTCGTATCATGATAAGATAGATCGACGTTGTCGTCATGAGTCGATTCTTACAGAGATCAACTGGGGTGAGGTCGATTCTTTCTTTCTTCAGGCTTTTGGAAGACACTTTGGTCTGAAGAGGAATCTTTCCGAATCTTTCCTTCGACAAAAGCTCCATCAAATCTGTCTGTATCTCGTTACCTCCACCCTCTATCCACTTCACGAGCTCCCGCCCTTCGATTTCTTTCAGAAGGACAAGGAGAAAGAGAGAAAGATAGAAGAAGAAGAGAGAAGATCAGAGACGCCTGGGAGGGCGCTAGGAAATGAAGAGAAAGAGAAAGATGAAGACAGAGGGGTGAAGAAGAAAAAGAAGAAAGAAGAGGAGGAGGAGGAAGAAGAAGAAGAGATAGAGAAGAAGCAGGATGAGAAGAAGAGAAGGAGAAGGAAAGAGAAAGAAACAGAGGAAGTAGACGGACAGGATGACAGAGAAGGTCGTGAGGTGGAGAGAGAAGAAGAGATGTATGAGAGAGAAAGCGAGAAGGAAGAAAATCTAGAAGAAGAAGAAGAAGGAAAGAAAAAGAAGAAGAAGAAGACAAACGATGAAAGCATTGAAAGAAGACGACGAGGAATAGATGGTAGAGATGTGACTTCGATTCTCGCTGAAAATGAAGAAGAAGAAGTAGATAGACATAACGACATTTTATGCCTCTCAGATGACCTTCTCGTTGTTGACGTGGATCAAGATGAAGAAGAAGAAGAAAGAAGAGAAAGAAAGGTCACTTCACCCGGTCCTTCTCCTTTACCTCTTTCATATTATCTAAGCTCTTCAGAAGAAGAAGAAGAGGAAGGTGAAGAAGAGAAGGAAGAAGAAGAAAGAAGAGAAGAAGAAGTGGACGGGAGATGTCTTGCGAGAGATAAGAAAGAGTTAGAGAAAGATGTGAAGGAGATAGAATTGCCTTCTCGACTCACTGGCGAGAGAATTTCAAAAGAGACAAGGAAAGACGGAAATCGAGAGAAGGATTCTCCCAGTCTTAAAGATGGAGCCTTTTCATTTGAGAATAGAGAGAAAGAGAAGGAGGATTTGGAGAAGAAAGGAGATGAAAGAAAACGAAAAACAAAGACACCACGGGCAGCAACCCCAGGGAGAAGAAGAAGAGAAAGAGAGGCGAATGAAGAAGATCCGCGAGGAGAGGCAGAAAACGGACGAGAGAAGGATGAAGAAGAAGAAGAGATATCTGTTGAGAGGATAAGAGATACAATTATGAAGAATGATCGTTTCTATGAAAAGTTCCTGACTCATCAACACGTAGAGCTCAAAGATATCCATGCATATCTCAAAGGTAAGAAAAAAGAAGAAGGAAGGCCGGGTGTACATACACCTCAGCTAGATGGTGTATAGACACTTCCTAACTACTCTTCCATGCCTTCCCCCCTTTCTCTTCTTCAGTAATTTTCCTCCTCCTGAAGATATTCATGAAAGAGATATCAAGATCTCTTCTTTTTCCTCTTCTCACTTCCTCTTCTTCTTTTGTCTTTGTACCTTCTTCTCCATCTTCTCTCTAATGTCCTTCCTGTGCAGGAGATCGGTAAAGACTTGCCTTGAGGGATCCTGCATCTTTCCTATCTTAGATGTATATACGTATATATATATATATATGCATATATATAGATCTATAATAGGCGAGTGTTCCCTCAGTATCTTTCCCGCTTTCACTCCTTCATTCTAAAGACTCCTGGGACGTACTCTCTCTGTCTTTCGTTCTTTCTTGTCTCTTTCCTATTTCTTTCTTTCTTGTCTGCAGAGAGTGTTTGAGGAGGCCTCGTTCGAAGTGTTTAGTGTATCTAGTCTTTATCCTCTTCATTGATACATGTCTTCTAGCGCAAAATGTCTTCTGGAATTCTTCTTCTTTCCCATCCATCTCCCTCTCTCCTTCTTTCTGTTTTTTTGTCTCATTCATTCATTCTTCTTCTTCTTTTTCTTTTCTCATCTTTCTTTTCTCTTTTTCTTTTCTTTTGCTTCTTTTGTGTGTCTGTAGAGAGAGGCGTGAAGATTAGTTTATCAAGTGCAAAGGCTTACCTTCAAGCTGCGGGTGTCTACTTCGTCTCTCCATGGCGAGCTAATACTAATGCTAAGGACAATACGACTCTATAGAAGAAGAAGAAGAAGAAGTGGAAGATTTTGACGAAGGAGGAGAAGAAGTCGAAGACAGGAGATAGTAGTAGTAGTAGGAGTGATAAGACAAATCGCTAATAGGACTCGTCTACGAAGTGCGACGAATCCTAAGCCTAAGCCTAACCCTCCTCCTCCTCCTATAGCTATTCTTACTCGAACTCTAACTATGATGAGTAATACTAGCTATAGTAGTAGTAGTAGTAGGATTAGGATTAGGGACAGAGAGAGAGAAAGAGAGAAAGAAAGAAAGAAAGAAAAAGAGATGAGAGAGAGAGAGATGGTGGGGTGTTTGTGTTCTCTCTGTTCCGACAGAAGCCTGTGGTGGCGAAGGCTTTCCTTCTTTCTTTCCTTCTTTCTTTCTTTCTTTCTCCCGCCCGCTTTCTTTCTTCTTCACATCTATCTATTTATCTCTTGTCTATCTTCAATCTATCTCTCTACGCTCCATCTGTGGTTTATCTTCTTTTCTTTCTTTCTTTTTGCGATCTTTAGAAGAAAGGTAGGTGGGACAATCCTTCTGTCTGTCGAGAAGCTAAGATGACTATTTCTCACTTTGTCGCTTCTTTTTTCTTCTTCTTCACCTCTCTCTCTTGTTTCTTTCTCTTTCGTTCTCTCTCTCTCTACTATGTTCTTTTCCTTCTCACCTCGCCTGGATCTCTACCTATGCTAATATATATCTATATATATATAGAGAGAGAGAGAGAGAAAGATATAGCTATACAGACATACATATGTATCTACTTATCTATCTATATGCATTCATAAAGAGAGAGAGGTGTATAGAGATTTCTTGCATAGCAAGATAGCTCGATCCATGTATGAAGACATGTAGTTAGATGTATATACAGCTGATAAGATCTACATGCAGACATATCAAATCAATGAATGAAGGTGATGATACAAAGGAACACAAGAAGAATAAAAGTGAAGAAGAAGAGTGTGGATAAGACTATGGAGAGAGACCTCTTCAAATCCTGAGAGAGACGTCTTTCTTTCTTTCTTTCTCTCGTTCTTCGACTTGTCGTTCAGCTCTTGAAATTTCATTCTCTTGATTTGGTGGTGGAGATAAATTCTCTTCCTTTCTCTCGTACCATTCATACGTAGAAGATGAAAGAGAGGAGAAGAGAGAGAAAGAGAAAGAATGAAGAGGGTGAGAAGAGCCTTCCTGTCTTTTCTTTCGCGCCATCTCGCATTCCCTCCTTCGTTCTCTTCTCTTTCTTCTTCGCTCTCTTTTTCGATTTTTCTTCCACTTTTGTCTATCTTTGTGTATGACGTCGTTTCTCTGGATTTCTCTTTCTTTTCAATCTCTCTTCTCGGGTCAAAATGAAGTGAAGAAGAGAGGCGGACAAAAGACGATCATGGTAGAAGAGTAAGAGAAAATGCAAGACTCTTCAGAGTCAGACTTCTTCTTTTTCTTCTCTTCCCTTCCCTTCTCTCTTTCTCTTTGTGTTCGATGAAGTTTGAATGAATGAAAGAAAGAAAAGAGACATTTCTCTCCCTATCTTAATCTGCTCTGATCCAATTTCTTTCTCTTCTCCTGCACGGATGGAAGAAGGAGAGAGAAGAAAGAAGGAGTTACGGATGTTGGTCCGACTTTTTCTATCGTCGTGTCATAAAGAAGAAGAAGAACAGTAGTAGTAGTAAGCAAACATTCAACTTCTCTAGCTTCATTTCTTGATGAACTAGCAATGGAAGACACACCCCTTCTTCTTCCTCTTCTTCTTCACAAAGGACCAGGAGAAACTTGCATAAAGAAAACGAAGAAGAAGAGAAAGAGCAGAGAGACCTCTCTTCTATCTACGCACCTTCAATCAGTTTATCGACCGATCTATTGTTCTATCTATCTATCTTTAATCTATCTATCTATCTATCTTTAATCTATCTATCTATCTTTAATCTATCTATCTATCTATGTACCTATCTATCTG
>NW_027161199.1:0-2652 GCF_002600585.1 Cystoisospora suis
AGTTTACCGCCTGAGAGTGAGTGGCCGCGCCGAACAACGAGATGTAGAAGCTCGTGATCTCTGGCGAAGTCACTCACTCTCAGGCGGTAAACTATTGTTCGGAGGAGTGCAGAAAACGACCGGAGTGCGGCCACTTCACCCTGAACGTAAATACCCGGTGGTGCTATCTGAAGCAGGGCCTCGACATGAAACTGCGAGGCTACTACGGTGACATGACGTGGTTGCATTCCTTAGGCTAGCCGTTTGCCCTATGCAAAAGGAATATTGTGGTTACGGCGGGAGATCTGCAGGGAGTGGCGACGATTCAGTTCGAATGCACTCAAAGAACAGAACAGCCCGCTGCAGTGGAGTAGCGGGTGCTCTGTTAGTGAGAGAGAGTCTTCGCTGACAGGAGCTTGTGTATGTCGGGAGAGCTGTGCTTGTTGGGGACGGGTCACTTATGAAAACAAACGCAGTGAGTGAAGGAACGATCCCTACCTCCCTCTCCAGTGAATGGCTGGGAGACTCCGCTCCAAGCAAAGATGGCTGGCTATACACCGGACCGGAAACTCATCTCTATTTACGTTAGTACGTAGCGCCACCTCAAAAAAAGAATCAGTGTTCGTGGTGGGCTCGCCGACAGCCACGAGGAACAAGCAAGGTGTCGGGTAGTTTTTTCACTTCCTTTTTCTCCCGGTGGACTTTGTAAGAGGCAGAAGGTCTCTCTCTGTGGACAAACAATATCAGCGTGTCCGATGTTATCGTTGACGCGTAGTGCGCTGTGCTGCCGTGATTCTTCAACAAATGACGACGGTGATGGCGCTGAGTTGACGAGTCAACTTCTATATATCTCGTATTGCCGAGTAACAACGATTAGCACAGCCGCCAGGCTGTCCGTAAACCGTGAACGAACCCTCACCTGTTTTCGAAAAAAATAAACAGACGAAGTGGGACGTGTAGACGAACTGAAGCAGCGTCATTTTTTTTCTCTCCTTGTATGTATCTTCCGAGACTTGCAGCGCCACTATTGCTACTAGTATCACTACGGATACTATCCGTGCAGCTGTCACAGCAGGGACGATGCTGTCTTCGTACTGCTACGCTGACGGGCAGTAGAAAGAGAGTAGAAGTGAGGCTGTACCGAAAATACATCCTCACTTTTAGAGAAAAGCATCGGTTGTTAGAAGATACAGCATGAAACGGGAGGACGATGCAGGGAGATGGACACGTTGGAAATGGATTAGAGAATAGGTAGACACACAGAAAGAGGTAAAGATGGACATGACATGCGTACGGATATATTTAGCTTCAACTCCTGGGAGATGGGGGGTTTCATCCGAAACATGTCATCATCTTGTATCTCGTCACCCCCGCTCTTGCACGCTTCCTTCTTTCCATTTTTTCCGTTCCTTCGTGCTTTCTTTATTTTCTGTCTTCTCGAGAAGACAAACGGGTTCTACTCTCTGCACGTCTACATGATCGTCACACCCATAGAGAGAGAGAAAAAAAGACGTATATATATATATATATATATAATATAGACAGATAGAGGCATAGATTGATATATCCATACAGCAGAGAGACAGTCGTGGATAGCTAGGTTGATTCGAAGAATCATCGCAAAGAAGTTTCGGACGGTAATGTCCACGTCAACTCGGTGTATACTTCTCTTATGTGTTCTACTGTTCAGCTGTGGATGTATAAATATGTCTATATATATAACACATCAATACTCCGCGAGTAATCAATCATATGTTTGAGCCTGGTCGGTCGATGCGTCATAGACTTTTTTTGAAACGCCAGACAGCACTGTCCATGTACCTATCAGTTCTTCGACTTGAGAGAGGAGGCAAACCACTATCGGAAGATGGTGGTCTGCCTCCTCTCTCTGAATTCCTACATGAAGTTCGTGCACCAGAAGGAGGAGAGCCCTAAGGGAAGTAAACCGTACGTATGTCATTTAATCTCCGAGTTGAGAGAAGGTGACACTGCATGGCCCAGAGAGACGGGGTCCACTACCCACTATTGTAATCCAAAGGACGTACTGTCACGGTAGAGCCGCCCGTGGGACATTTTTGGGCCGACTCGTAGAAATATGAATGGTGAATGCACTCCACGTTCCTTCGGCGGTCAACAGGAGGAGAGTCGCAGGAAACTTTTCCGCAGACTCGCCTGCACGTACTAATAATGATCGGTAGTGGCAGGGGTAGTAGCGCCGGCCCAACGAGGTCCATCCTGTGTTGTTGCCGTCTCTCTCTCTCCGACACAGAAAGTAGAGCGAAGGAGGGACGTTTTTTGGAAAGTGGCGAATCGTGGCTCTCTCCCGCAGGGGGGTCTCTCCCAAAGCATTCAGCGAGAAACTGATCTCTCCTTAGAAGGGCGTCTCCGTGGCAGCTGGTCTGTTCCGCCGGCGGGCATCGACTTTTCACAGGGGGGTTCCTGGCATCTTGTGTCAACGTGTCTGAGCTATTCTGTGTATGATTTGCCAGTCCGTGCAGGTTTCGAGTGAATTTTACAGCACGCTAATTGTTACCGTACGTCGTTCGGAACTTTACCCGTTAGCGAGTGAATAACCCACTTCACTTAGGCTTCGCGAGAAGCAAGTAAGAGCTTCCTGTGAGCCGTTTCTGATTATATGGCGGGGCTACTTGCTAACGGGTAAAGTTCCGAACG
>NW_027161200.1:0-241 GCF_002600585.1 Cystoisospora suis
AAAGCGAGAAGAAAAGAGAAAGATTGACCTTACTTTCTTCTGCTAGGGTATTTTGTATGTGGAGCCAATGAATGGTGTTGCTCCTCTTGATAAGATCTGTCTCTTTAGTTCCTTCTTCTTTCTCATTTTGATAGAGTAGCCTGCGCTTAGACAGTGAGGGGTCAAGAAAGAAAAGATAGAGAAGAGAGATTACACCTAGAAGACATCGAAGAGAAGGAAATCTCTTCTTCTTCCTCTTCTC
>NW_027161200.1:336-4726 GCF_002600585.1 Cystoisospora suis
TCTCTCTCTTTCTCTTCTTCTCCTTCTATATCTCTCGGCTTACAGGAACTCTTGGTCTCTACTCGGGAGCGCAGACTTAATTTCTCTCTCTTTTTCTCCGTCTCTTCTTCTTTTCTTGAAGAGAAGAAAGAGAGCTCTTAGAGAAAAGACGGTCAGAACAACTGCTCTTGAAAAGAGGGAGAGAAGAGAGAGAGAATGTTTAGAAAGATCTTCGCCCTTCTCTCTCTCATTAGCTAGGGGTAGTAGTAGGAAGGTTATATCACTAGATAGCATTTGACGAAGAGGTCTTCTTCATACGCATGTTATTCTTCTCTGCTCCCTCTTCTTCTCATGTGTCTCTGCACTTCGAAGATTCTCTACTTCTTCTTCTTACAGAGAAAGTTAAACAGACACAGAGAGAGAGAAATGGCGAGAAGGAAGGTGATGTTCTTCCTTGTCTCTGTCTTCTATTGTGGATTTCAGAGGGTTCTGTTTCGTTTCTTTTCATGGAGAAAGGAAGAGGAAAGAGAACAAGGAAATGAATTTCTTGTCTCCGCTAAGAAGGAGAAGGAGAAGTGAGTAAACCGGCAAAGTTTATCTATCTCTAGATGACGAGATCTGTCTGTCTGTCTCTCTCTCATGCTACTGGGTCGTTTGACTCTTCTTTTCTGATTGTGTTCTAGATCTCTTGGAGATTTCATGAGTTTTAATGGGTAGGGTGAAAGCTTCTCAGCATACAACATAGCTAGAAGATTGCAGTGTACATACACCTCAGATGGTGAATGAAGCGTTTAAGAAACTTCCTCTATTCTGTTTTCTTCGTCTTCTCTCTCTTGTCTTCATTGAGAGAAAAGTGTATCATTCTTTTTCTCTTTCCATATCAGACGAACGACAACGCAACTGACAAAGAAGGACTACGAAGAGGTTATCTTCTTCGATTTCCTTGTCTCAGATGCGCTTTCTTTGCGTGAAGCCTAAGAAGGAAGAAGATTCATTCATCTCCTTGTCCTATCTGTCTTCTCGGAGAGACGTTTCTCATGAGAGATGCCACATCCTTTCTTCCTTTTGTCTTTCTCAGCAAGAAAGAAGAAAGAAAGGCTTAAGGAGAAGAGAAAATTTGTTTCTCCCGAGACTAACAACGATCGATTCTCTCTCTTTCAAATGAAAACGCAAAGTTCATCTTCATCTTATTCTTTCGGGGTGAAGGAAAGAAAGAACGGAGAAAGAAAGAGATGTAAAACGGGAGCAATTTGAAGAAGAAAGAAAGTCCATCCACCTAGCCTGTTGTTCTTCTTATCTAGATTAGGACCGATTCCTTCTTGTCCTTCTGACTGGGTATCTTTCTTTCTTTCATTTCGACTTTTCTTCTTTCTTTCATCTATACACCCGTCGTGTGCAAAAGAAGCACTTGGAGTGATCTATCGACTTCCGCACGTGTTTCTTTCTCTGCCTTTTTAGCGCATGCAATCTATTCTTCACGACTGAAAAAAGCCCGTAGGTTCTTTTCATCGTCATCATCAACAGCATCATGTCCCTTCTCCCTTTGATAAGGAGAAGTGTCTCCCGTGCTCTTCTCTTCTCTTCTTTCTTTTCTTCATTGCTCTCTCCTTTTCTTAGGCAGGCTTACAGACCTAGTTGATCTGAACTTTCTCTCAAAAGAAAGAAGAAGAAAAAGACTCGGAATGAATGAGAGATGTCGTCGTTGTGATCCTCTGAGGAATGACAAGACTTTCTTCTGTCTTTTATTCTCTAGGTTTCAGAGGAGCTTCTTTCTTTCTTTCTTTCTTGCCTTTCTTTTGATGCGCATGTCGCGAAAAAGGAGAAAAGCATGTCTTTCTTTTCTTCGTGTTTTCTGACTTCTCTCTCATCTTCTGCATGCGAAGAGATAGCTAGGTTAAAGATCACCAGATAGAGCAAAGAGAGGTAGATAGATGAAAACAGGTAGACAAATCAAAGATGGATAGGTAGATTAGAGACAGATTAGAGATAAAAGATGATCTTGAAGAAAACTCCCTTCTTTCGAAGATTTGGAGAAGAGGAGCTTCTCTTTCTTAGTGGGGGTATCAGCAATAGTAGGAGGAAGTAATAGAAGAAGCCCCTTATGAAGCAACACGTCTTACAGTGGACACTCTCAATACTATGCCTAAAGCCGTATATATACATATGTATACATGTGTATATAGGTTTGAAGTACCGGTGGAAGGGAAGCGCCGTTCTATATGCAAAGAAGGCATGTGCACGAATCTGCTTATCCACCTATCTCTATCTCCCTACCTGATCTATCTGTACCTGTCCCGATCTCTCTCTATACAATCTATGTATCTACCCGACTGTCTCTCCATTCTTATAATCTCTCTGCCTCTCTCTATCTCTCTCTACCTAGTCCCCCTATTCACCTACTTCTCTATGTTCTTATGTCACTGCATATAAGCAGATATCAGCAGCTATAAATCCACCTGTGAACTTTTTGATGTATAGTGATACAAGTAAGAGGAGATAGACCTTTCTCGTCTCTTTCTTTTCTGCAAGAGAAGTCATCTGAGGTGGAATAGAAGAAGGTGAAAGAAGGAAAGAAAAGGATATGAAAATTTCTTCCTCTGCTTAATCCGGATGGTCATGCAGCTAAAGAGGAGACAGATGAAAGAGAAGATCCCTTCTTGTCGTTATACTGTAGAAAAGAAATGATGCTCTGAGAGCCGTAAACCTTCCTTCTCAGCTCTCTACAGTGCAGTCTCCCTCTGTATATACACATGACGCATGTGTGTACACACATAAAACATACATATTCAGATAAACCTTCCTCTTCAGCTCTTTACAGCGGAATCTCTCTCTCTCTCTCTCTATATATATATACTACACATATATACACATACATCTTTATAGAAATGCACCTTCCACTACAGCTCTCTAGAGTAAAGTCTCTCTCCGTATGTATATCACACATCTATACACATACATATCTATACATTTGTAGAGAGAGCTACCTGAGTATTAGAGCGCAAGAGCTCCCTGGGGGGTTTCGTTAACACGAGGAGGCAGGAGACGAACAGATGAATAAGGAAAAGGAAGAAAAGAACTCTCTACTTTTCTTCGTCAAATCATAAGCCAAGGGAGAAGGGAGCCTTCGCTGTTGAATCGTTATCTACATTAGTCAAGAATCTCGACCTTACCTTACCTCGTCTCCTCAAATTCTCTTTCCCCAGGTGTATGTACACTCGAAAGGTGTCCGACCTTTAAACTAGTCTTTCCTGATCTTTCTTCCTTCTAAGAGAGCTGCTCTAGAAGCAAGAAAACTCGAGATAGAAGGAAAGAAAGATACTTTAATACCTCGCTAAACTCTCAAGAAAGGAACGACTGTGAATACAGGGAAAGTACAACTTTCATGTGAGATTTCTTGAGAAGGAAAGTCTAGATAGAAAAGAAACACATCTTTCTCTCTTTCTCTGTCCCCTTCATAGAGAAGTCCGAACTTGGGAGAAAAGAAGTAGATGCTTCTCTCTCTTTCTTTTTCTTTTCTTTCTCTTTGCTTTCTCTTATCTCGAGGATTTGAAGTGATCTAAGCAAGTGCAGCTATGAGGTTTGTAACGAATGAGTGAATGAGGAAATAAAGAGCCAACGTAGGAAAAGAAAGAAGGAGAGATAGACGAAGAAAAAAGAAGAAGAAGCACTAAACAGAAGAGAAGAGCCGCCCTAGGAATGTCGAGTGGTCAGTGAATGGCTAAAACGCATGTGTGTGTAGACTCTAAAATTCTTCCTTTCTTTTCTTCCTTTCTTTTCTTTCTTTTCTTTCTTTTCTTTCTTTCTTTTCTTTTGTTTTAATCTTGTCCTCTTTCTCTGGTTTTTCTAAGTATCAGTCTTCTTCATTCTCTTCTATCCCTTCTATCTATCTCTCTCTCTCTCTATCTCTCTCAACACACATACACACATAATACATACATATACATACAGNNACAACTGTTTCCGTCTCCTCTTTGTGCCTTGTTTTTTCTTTCTCTCTTTGGCTTTCTTTTCTTCTCTTTCTTTCTCCTTTTTCCACTTTTCTCTGTGGAAGGATTTTGTAGAAGTTAAAACAGAGAGGCCATCCTCGATCACTGTGTCAAACTCACCTTTTGGATCTACCTCAACACTCTTTCGTTTCTTCTTCTTTCTCTTCTTCCTTTGCTTTTCTTCTTTCTTTTATCCTTCTCTTCTTCTTCTCCTCCTACTTTTCCACTTCTCCTTCTTCTTTATTCTTCCCTCTCTTGAAACAAAGGGGAGAGCTGCTCTCGCGGAGGTCTCGTATTTTTCTCCTTCTCTTTTCATCGGTTTTCTCCCTTCTCTTCTTTGTTTCTTTCCTTTCTCTCTTCTTCTTTCTCTCTCACTTTCTTTTCTCTTCGTTTTCTTTCCTTTCTTCTCTTCCTTAGCACTTCCC
>NW_027161201.1:0-1468 GCF_002600585.1 Cystoisospora suis
CGTTCCCAACCTTTCTCTTATGTGTCAAAAGGAGAGAGGGAGGAACCGAGTCGAGAGGGAAGGGGAGAGGTGTCAGAATAGTATTCTGACCCATAGACCCACGGCTTTTCCCGTAGTAACCTGAATCCAGGGGTAGAATCGACCAGCTTATGGGGAAGAACGGGAATAACGGGACCGAGGTGTCATCGGGAAGTGCGTGTATCGATGTGAGGACTCTGGGTAAAGTGTATACTTTAGATTAGCTATGATAGGCGGATCAACACAATGTCTAAAGGTGTTAGAAGAGGGGGAAACACGAGGGATACCCCGTAGAAAAGCCGAACCAGACCGAATAGAAGGTCGGTCTACGAATAATCGAGTTGATCGTGTGAGAGTAGTCTTCGATCCGAGGGATCTTGAATCTAGCCCGAGCACTGGAGCCAGTGGCATCGGCCGGGCTCGATGTTAAGCCGTGCAAGGAGGGAGAAAGGGAGACGCAGAGAAATAGAAAAAGAAGATTTTCTGCTCTTCGGACGAAATTCAGGGGAGTAGTGATCATGAGGGCAGAAAAAGGCCCACAGTGTTTTACTAATTGGTTGATTGGACGTGAACTTAGGAGACTTGTGTCAGTGGTGTGAATCGGTTGAGTGTCGAGAGTGAAGTCGTGCGAAACCGTGCGTGTGAAGGCGTGTCCTTTTTTTGCTGAGGCGAGTGAATTGGAACTTTGAGGCAGAGATCGGATAATTGGGCTGGTGCTCTGACGGTTTCAGAGCCGAAGAGAGGTTGTGGCTCCGTGTGCGCTCATGAGATTCAAGAAGTAGACACCGCGCCAGCGACCCAGGGAGTTTGGAACGGCCTTTGTAGAGGCCGCTGTGGGTTGAGAGACGCTCTCGAGACGGAAGGTTTGTCCAGACAAGTGTTTCTGGGACCCTAAGCTCAGCCCACATCCCTTTTCCAGGACCTAAATCGTACGTTCAACGACGGCTAGCGAGTGTGTAACACCACTGCCTGTAACGGACAGGATTGGCGGCTAGACCGTACCCACTTAGAGTCGTTATAGTCACGTCACAGCCCGTCTTTGACTAGCAGAAGGGTAGGAACACTCCAAGTCAGTCGGGATCTGGGCTTGAAATCCGTGACAACTTGCCCCGGTCTGCTATTTCGGTGCAAAATATCGATTTTCCTAAATTTGCTCGTACGGCTATAATTTAGGTATCTCTAGATACCTCTTCTTCTCCTCTGTCTACCTCGACTACTTTTAAGGCGGCGCGGGGCCTAGGTGCCGCGCAAGGCCGCGATGAAGATCACGACTTCCACCCTAGATCATGGAAGCGGGGTCATGGATCTCCCCTACACGAAACATGGTTTCCGGCCCCGGGATTGCTCCCAATGGGTTTCTGGAATCCCCCTCTTTCTTTTAGCTTTCCCTAGAAGGCGTCCCTCTTCTTATCGTGCTCGGGACGTACACCTTTCCTCTCCCTGGACGGCG
>NW_027161202.1:0-2858 GCF_002600585.1 Cystoisospora suis
TATACATCGATTGATTCATGCATAGATATGTAGGGGGGTGAATGTGTGCTTTTTGGTAGGGAGTTTAGGGTTTGATCATGGGAGTACGAAGTGCACCCCACAGTGAAATCTCTTAGTCTCCTTCTACTACTGCCTTACACGAACACACATAGATATATAGATAGATAGATTAAAGATAGATAGATAGAGTGATAGATAGATAGATTAAAGATAGATAGATAGATAGATTTAGGATAGATAGATTAAAGATAGATAGATAAAAGATAGATAGATATAGAGATAGATAGATAGATAGACAGATAGATAGATAGATAGACTAGAGATGGATAAATAGAAAGAAAGATAGCTATCGACCTACAGAGGACTTCATGGACTTCCCCTTGAAGAATAGCCTCTATTTTCATGAGAGAGAAGAGAAGAGAGTGGAAGTGAGACGAAGAGGCACTTACCACTCCATAGAAAATTTCAGATCGAATAAGGAGACAGACGTCTCGTACACGTAAAGCCAGACATTCCTTTGTGAAGATTTCGATGACTTCTGTCGTTCTCCTCATGCGAATTTTGATCTTTCCTAGTTGCATGCGAGTTTGTTTCTCTATATCAGAGGATTTTCTTAATGAATCTTCTTCTTCTCTTTCTTCGTTGTCTCTTTCCTCTTCTTCTTCCCCTCCTTTCCCTCTCTTCGTTCCTCTCTTTGCAGCAGGAAGGAGAGAAGAAGAAGAGGAGCCCTTGCGATGCGGTGTGTCTCTGGATGGATTAAGGGAGGAATCTTTCAAGTCTTTCTCTTGTCTGTCTTTTGAACGCGTTCGCTGAAGATGGAGATGAAGACAGGCGTGAAGTCTTTCCTCTTCTCGGCCTAGAGCTGTCAGAGATGCGGTTAGACCCTGACAAACTCCGAGAACTGACGGAGACAGAGAGACAGAGAGAGACAGAGAGAGAGATGAACATACAGATAAAGATAGAGTAAACAGAGAGATAGAGATAAAGATAGAGAGAGAGACTCTTGTAATGTATATTCTTAAGAAGAGTCCTTTATCCACACCCAAGTATTGAGAAGGAATTTATCGCGAACTTCTCCAGACACCCTTCTGTATGCAAGATAATGAACCCGAGCACTTGCAGGTCTACAAAGCGCTATAGAGATAGATAGAGATGTTAAACAGAAACATATACGTATTTGTATATGTGCCTATATAGAGGACCCTCACTGTATAGATAGATGTGTGTTCCTCATCTAGGAAGATGTATGCTTTCTTTAGAATGTGTATACAGGAGTTTCTTCTCTGTACCTAATGGATCTAGTTCTGTAGGAAGGATTTCCAGCTCTGAAAGAGTGTCGTAAGACCTCTCTCTGCATATCCATATTCTACTTGAAGATCTCTATACATACAGATAGCTAAATAGGTTGACAATACAGAGAGATAGACAGATAGACCAAAGAGAGATAGATGGTTTAAAGATGAAAGATAGATGAAAGGTCGGGTTACGTAGTGAAGGGAAGAGTCGAGATGTTTCAAAAGACAAGGTCAAGAGATCTTTCAGACACGTCTCTACATTTCTTATGTCCAAGTCTGATCGTGACTCTTCTTAAAGTCTCTTTCCTTCCCCCCTTCTCTTTCTTTCTTTCTTTCTTTCTCACTCTGTCGGGTTGAGGGTTACCTGCGAGACTTCCAGCGAATCTTATCCTTCGTGCTCCGCTTCCTGCAAATCCTGAGAGAAGATCAAACAAGCCGAATAGATTCCCTCCCCCTCCCCCTCCCTCTCCTCCTCCTCTGACTCTTCTCTTCTTGTTTTTCTCGTCCCCTTTCTTCTCACGTTGAGTCCCATGGCCCGTTTCTTCTTCTTCTCCTTTCTTCTTCTTCGGTAGCATGTCGTCTTCTTCTTCTTTTTCCTTTTCTTCTTCCTCTTCTTCTTCTTCAAGGAGGCCTTTTCTCTGGCAGGTGAAAGCGAGCTTGCTCCAAAAGGAGATAAACGCTTCACGGAAACCTCTATATGAGGATTTCGGCAGTTCGAGTAGAGGACAGCTTGTTCTCTCTCCTCTACCAATTAGACTGACAAATCCTCCTTTAGCGCTCCCAGTAGGAGTTGTATGTTGACCTCCTTGTCTTCTTCTCATTCTTCTGTTAGGTTGCATGTCTTGATCTTTCTCACTCGGCTCTTTTGCCTGTTGCTTCGCGTGAAAAAGTGGGCGATTGAGCGGAACGATAGCAAGATGGCTAGATGCGTGAGAGCTTAGAGAATCTTTCTCCTTCCTCGAAGCTTCTTGTTCTTCTTCTTCTTCATGGTTCTGCACCGGGTGAGAGGGGGGAGATCCAAGGGGAGAATGAAGAGGTAGAGGAGGAGGAGGTGTATGTACACCTGAATTTCCTTTGATCGATTGGTTGCTTCTTGTATCTGTTCCACGGGTGTTTCTAAGGAGTTCGCGCTCTTCAAGGAGATAAGCAAGACGTTGACATATCCCACGCTGAAGAACACGTCGAGCGGCTAAGACAGAAGAAGCAGAAATACAAGGAGAGGAGGAGGAAGAGGAAGAGGAAGAAGACTTCCGTCGTTTCTCTCCATGGGACGGCGCGCATAGGAGAATGTTATAAGACTCGGAGAGAAGAGGTTGAAGATGTTCAGGAAGAAAGAGAGGATGAGGAAGACCTCCTACCTGAAGAAGAAAAAGAAAAGGAAAGGAAAGAAAGNNGAAGAAAGAAGAGGAAAAGAAGAGGAGATCATCATGTTTCACAGTGTATACTAAGGCTGCAATCCAAATCTCTCAAGAAAAGACTCCAAACGAAAACTCGGACCAAGAAAAGAGATTGAAGATAATGGTCACCACGTTACTCTTCTTTCTTCTGAGGTGTACATACACC
>NW_027161203.1:0-135 GCF_002600585.1 Cystoisospora suis
CTCCCCATCACCCGCATCCTCCACACCCTCCACATTCTCCCTCTCTCTCTTCCGAAAAGAGTCTCTCCAGCGAATTCGTCCCAGCCCCTGATCATCATCATCATCCACATCTTCCCCATCATCCACATCCTCCCC
>NW_027161203.1:719-1046 GCF_002600585.1 Cystoisospora suis
TCTGGCAACGGCTTGAGTCTTCTCAACTCGTGCGAGGTGCGGCAAACTCTTGTAACAGGTTATGTTGTAGCTGCCTGGAATCACCCGTAGGCAGGTGCTCTTTTCTCGTGAGCAGCGCCCTGAGGCATTGCCAACTGCAGTTCGTAAGCACCATGAGAGTCTGTACATCGGGCACCGCCCCACGCATTTCATCTGATGACGTTCGCTATGCAGGCGCTGCTTGTACGGCGGTAGTGGAGCTAGGCTGGCGACCTACCCATATTGTCTACAGGCACGTAGGCCTAACACCTCTGGTCCCGGCAAACCTCGCGGTCGTCTGCGCTACCC
>NW_027161204.1:0-336 GCF_002600585.1 Cystoisospora suis
ATAAATTGCCGCTTGGTTTCCTTATCTCGGCATGATCTGGTCGCTCTGGCATCGGTGCGTTCTCACAGCGATCGTCATTCTTAAAAATAGGGCAATATTTGATGACGATCGGGGCAGGATTGTAAAATCCTGACAGTTCCTCTCGTGTCTTAGAGTACACCAACACATCGTCTAGGTAAATCACTACAAATTCGTCTAGTTCGTTAATAAAAATACTTTGCATTAGCCTTTGGAACGTGGCGGGAGCGCCCGATAATCCGAAAGGCATTACTAGGAACTGTGTCACAGTTCCGCTATCGGAGCCCTCCCCGCCCGAGTCTGACCTCGACGCTGGAG
>NW_027161205.1:0-176 GCF_002600585.1 Cystoisospora suis
CCTTCCCCTTCTCTATCATTTTCCCTCTTTCTTCTTTCTTCAGCTCTCTCTTGACTTTTTTGAGCGAGAAGCAGACACTAAACTTCTCAGTGGAAAAGAAATTCACCGTCCATCTGCTCAAGAAAAGACTCAGACGCTTCTTCGAAAAACCACCTTTCTGAGAGATCTTCTTCTTC
>NW_027161205.1:394-4913 GCF_002600585.1 Cystoisospora suis
TATATATATATATATATCATATAGTCAGATATATCTCTTCTTTCTGGTGTCTCCCTGTCTCTTTCCTCTGCTTCTTTTTGCATCTCTTTCTCTGACTTGTGCCTGAAGTTCGCTTTTATCGGTCCTTTTGTTTCTCTCGACTTGTGTCCGTCTTTCGTTCTTACTTGAAGAAGAGAACTTTTTACGACTGAGGTGCACCCCCGGAGGTTTCTCTCAGTTCGGCATATAGACGGTCGATATCTGATTTGTATGTACGTAACATGACGGGTCTTTTAACTTTGAATGTAGGCGTGAGCATAGCATTCTCTGGTGTCCATACATCGGAAGTAAGGTGGATGTTCTTCACTTTTTCGAAGCCTAAGACATGCGCTTCATTCCCTAGGCGTAACATATCTTTAAGAATCTCTTGTTTTAGCTCAGGACTCCGAAGTAAATCACTAAAGGCTTCATCTGAGAGAAACTTTCCCCCCCCACCTTCACCGTTCCTATGGTCACCTGCTCCTTCCTGGTGTTGCTCTTCTTCTTCTCCTCCTCCTCCTCCTCCTTCTCCTCCTTTCGCGCCTTTCTTTTTCTTCAATTGTTCTTCCCGAGAGCAATACCAACGATAGACTGCCTTTCGGTTGGGGACAATGACAGCTATAGGATAAGACTCATAATCGTACCCATGAACGAAGATATTATCTATGTATTGGCTCCCTCCATAGATGCCCTCTAACTTCTCTGTCTGGAGGTATTCTCCTTGAGCCAGTTTGATGAGGCTCTTCTTTCGATCGATGATCTTAATACTTCCATTTGGTTGAATTTCGACAATATCCCCTGTACATAACCATCTTCTTCTCCATTCTCTTTCTTTCTTCTTATCTTCTTCTTATCTTCTTCTTCTGCATTTGTTCTTTGCCCTCCTCCTTGTCCATCCTTCTTTTGATCATTCTGATCTTTCCCCTCCTTCTCCCCGCCGTCCACATTCACTCCACCACCATCCTCTTCATCTTCGAAAAGAAAGATTTCCTTGGTCATTTCGGGTTGTCGAAAGTAGCCTTCGAAGATCGACTCGCCTCTTAGAAGCAATTCACCTTGTGGATATTCAGACTTCTCAGCGTTGTATTGATCCCATGACTTTAGTTTCATCTCTAAGACAGGATTCGGGCCTCCCGCGTTGTCAAGCGCTCCGTCACCTAGGCGAGCTTGCCAGCAGCCTGCCCCGCATGTCTCAGTCATTCCCCAGCCTTGTATGAAGCTCGTGGAAAGATACGCCTCGAGTTTCTCTTGGACTATAGGATTCAACTTGCCTCCTCCTGATAGGAGAAATCGAATGCGTCCTGCCTCGCCAAAGAGACGCGTCTGAAGAGTCGTTGACGCCGATAACAATCGATCATACCACAGACCCTTCAAGGGAGGTGTGTGGCGATAGAAGAGATCTTCGTCAATCGTTGAAGAAGATGAAGATGAACAGGAAGAGGCGGAAGAAGAAAAAGGAGATAGAATAGATGAAATCTTCGAGACGAGATAAGATGATGCTGTCTCATTTGGATTGACGAGAACGCCTCCCCCACCTTTCTGTGATGGTGACAAGGATAGAAGAGAAGACACCTTTCTTGGAGAAGAAGAGGAAGTTGAGAGGTTTTTCGTTGACGTCATTTCATCTCCTTGGGAAGAAGAAGAAGGAGGATTGTTGAGTTGGATCTTCGGTGGAAGCAGAATACGGCTATCCATCATCTTCTGAGACTTCCCCTGATCTTCATCTTCTTCGTCACTATCGGGAAGAGTAAAGCTATTCTTTGAAGCTAGAGTTGCTTGAGTATGGACAAAGGATCGACGTGCTTGGAGCTTCCGATTCAAAGCGAACTGAAGAATCGACCTCTTATAGAAAGGGAGATTCTGGATCTGCGACTCGATACTATCTAGAATAAGAACCGCAACTCTTGGAACCATAATCATACATGACGGGTGACACGACTTCAGATCATCGACCAGAAGCTCTTTTCTTCTTGAAAAGTACGCTACAGATGCTCCATGGCCATACGCCACATATTCTACCATACGTTCAAAGACATGTGAGAGAGGTAGTAGAGCGAAATGAAGAAAATCCTCTCCTAGCATTAAAGTATAAGAATTGATTCCTAAACAGCCTTGTAACTCACGAACAAAGTTACGATTCGAGAGCATAACCCCCTTCGGATTGCCAGTTGTACCTACGCCAGGAAACAAGAAAGAAAACAAGGCAGGAGATGAGTTTGGAGTGTACATACACACATACACAACTATCACCTCACAGGCCCAGTAAGAGGAGAGAGTGGACTCTCTTATTTCTTTCTTCTTGTTTCTTCGCAACTGGAGGGAAAGAAGGGTAGGTCTCTTTCCCATATAAAGAAAACATCGGAAAAAGAAGAAGTGAGATGCTACAAGACATACACACGCCTCACAAAGATCGAATGCCTCTCTTCCGCTCATTCACGTAGATAGATACGCAGAGATATGTAGATGAGTATGGGGTTGTACATACGTAAAAGGGGATCGTTTACATGAGGTGACAGTCTTAAGGAAAAGTCCTCCATGAAGAAACACATATCAAGAGAGAGGAAACGACAGAGATACCCCGCCTAGATGGGTTACTGTGAGGTGTAGGTACACACCGATTTTTCAGCAGAAGGGTGTGATGATAGACAGAGGAGGCGGGAGGGATTGGCACCCTCTTGGCACTGAGTGGAATGAGGTGATAGGGTAGCTAACTAGCCTTTTCTGATCAGAAGCGAACAATGTTGAAGTGTTGAAGTTATCCAAGAAAAACAGAGAAACCTGCACATCTTCTCTCAGAAGAAACACCCCACTCCTGAGGTGTACGTACACCACAGATATGACTACATCTCCATACAGTTCACTTCAGTCTAATGCCACATCACTTCTTCCCCTCACTAAGAAACTGTCTCTTCTGTCTTTCTCCTTTGTTTCTAGCACACTCCAGTGAGAAAGGAAGCAGCTGCAGCTTCCTTGTCGATTTATTCCCCAATTGAAGCTTGAAGAGGTCTCTTCTTAGTCATGGGAGAGAAGAGAAAGAAAGTTGTGCATGTCTCACCTGATGTATAGACAAGAGTGAAGATTCTTTCAGGGTCTTGCTGCATGAAAGGTGGAATGTAGGCTTTTCTTCCTTTCTCGAGAATATCTTCAAAATCAAAGATTTGTATGTTCTTTTCTTTTAAACTATCGATTGTCTGAAGAATCTTCGCCTTTTCCTCCGTCTTCTTTTCCTCATCTAATCTCTTTAATTCGTCATACATATCAACAAGAAGGAGACCTTTCAGTTGCGTGTGTAAAGTCGCTTCAACGCTCTTCATATTCTCGAGCTGTCCCACATCTGTTATGAGGAAGGAAACCTCTGCAACAGAGAGAAGGAGAAAGAAAGAGAGAAGAAAAAGCAGATCCACACATAGAGATACACCTTAAAAGAGCCAACATACACAGAGCTCATACGGAAATATACGACGGGGGTGTATAGACACCTCACAGCAGGTAGAAAGATGAATAGACATGATTAAAGAGATCTACAGAAGCCCTCTATCTCTATATGACGGACTACGTACGTGAACATGTCTTAAAGAAAAATGAAAAGACAGAGAGAAAGAAAGGCCAATCAACCCATGGCAAGGTGCTAAGATGTCGACACACACGAAGATCACTCACTATGTTGTCTACCGCTTCTCGCAGATGGCTTCTCATGTAGAGAATAACCTCCACTACACAGAGAAAGCTATCCACGACGCTCATTACGCATACATTTAGACAGACATATCTCTCTCTCTTCCTCTCTTATTGTGTATGTGGAGGTGATTCCTGACAAGACGAAGAAGCGGACCTACCTCCCCGGCACGAGAGAAACTTAAGGAAGTCAAAAGAAACACCGCGGAGACTGTAGTCAGACGTATCTATATATGGAGAGATGTATCTATATATAGAGATACAGAGATAGATAGATGTATATATATGAATATACATAGAATATGTGAAACGAACCCAACAGTGACCTAGCCAACATGTACCTTCACGTAACAATACAACATCTCTCTATATATAGGTGTATGGATGATGGACATACACACATATGTCGATATGTATCTCTTTTTCTGTTTGCTCGCTTTCTTTCTTTCTTTCTTTCCTTCTCCCTGTTTGCCTCTGTGTCTGTCTGTATTTCTTCACTGAGGTACTTCACCTCTGCGCCACGTCCATCATAGACCATATCGAATGCGTTGCATGCTTTCTCTTTTTCTTTTCTTTCCTTACTTGTCTCTTGAAGTATGGCGATCATATGCTCGAGAGGGAATGTATAGTGGATTGTAACGCTTGTAAGAGGAGGATAGGCACTAATAGCTAGATCCGAGATGATCCATTCTCTTCGGCTCTGTAGAAGAATGCCTACATTGGCGAACTTTCCATTGTTTCGCAGTTCATCTGGAAAGATTTCAAGTGTAATGACACCCTCTCTTAGGAGTTGTGATAGACCCGAGCCTAGTAATCTCGCTTTCTC
>NW_027161206.1:0-1224 GCF_002600585.1 Cystoisospora suis
TTTATCTTTGGTGTATCTCTTCTTCTGTTGATCTTAGTTGACTCTATTCTTCTTTCTGAAAGAACATGATGAAAGCGGTCGTCGTCATCTCTAAAAGATGAAAGAACAATAAGAATAAGAAGAAGAAAAGACCTTCTCTTCACTTTGTAATTTTAACATATTAGAGAGAGAGAGAGGAGACAAGAAGCAGAAAGACTCTTACCATAGGAGACGTTTATAGCAAATAGAGTTTGAGAAAGATATGATACATCGGGCTCAGTCATTCTTCTCGACTATTTCCCACCTCCCCATCTTCAAGTTGTCTTGGCGCATAGAGGATTCTTGTCATCTATACATACTCTCTCACTCCTTCAGTCACTCCGACTTTGTCTTCCTCCTCTTTAGCTTGCTATCTCACTCCTTCTTTCTTGGAGTGTATATGCGGATGAGAATGGATGACGACATACCAGTGTTAAAACGAATAATAGTAGTAGTAGTAGTAGTCATCTACCACCTACGAACGGTACTCGTGTTGTCCTCGTAGATCATATACATATATAGATACGTGTATATAAAGATACAGATTCGTGTACGCAGCAGCAGGTATGTATATCTGTATATTATGTATACATATTTGCATAGATATCTATGTATAGATACATTTAGGTAGAAACTACCGAAAGAATCTTCGTTTCTTTAAGGAGAAAGGCACTCTGGAAGGGAGATACTTCCATCTCTGGTAGGGGATGTGCTAAAAGAGGAGGGAAGAAGGTTAACGGTCTTCTTAGTCTCTTGTCTTCTTTCCTTCTTACTCACGCACGATCTAGTATGAAAAAGATGAGGTGTATATACATGAGAGAGTCTTCTCATCTTGGAGGACGTTTCAAGAGAAAGAAGAAGAAGCCTTGATATATCCAAATATTTGGACTAAAATACAGTGCAAGTAAAAGGAGGAGGAGGTGGGAAGAGTAGCACAAGTACAGGTGGCGATAGCCATAGGCCATGCATGCCTTCTTTTCAGCATTTAAAGATGAAGGCAGGAAGGAAGTAAGCAGACAGTGTGAGAGAAAAGAAGAAAAAGAAGAAAAGTTAAATAAGAGAGAGAGGGTCGTTCTTCTTTAGATGCTGGATGGATGAAGAGGTAATTAGTTAGTCATCAAGCCATTCTCTCCTTCTTCCATCAAAACCTTCAGGCCGTCGATCTCTTGAAGAAAAATACTAGCTTCTCTCATCGATCTAGCTATC
>NW_027161207.1:0-235 GCF_002600585.1 Cystoisospora suis
GGAGCGGTCTAGGAGGAGCCCACGTAGGCGGAGGAATGCATTTCCCTCGGGCGGAGTTCTTCTTCTCAAACCCAGAGGGGATTTCTGGAAAAGGAAAGGCAGAAGTCAAAGCATTAATGAGGACTCTAATAGAAGAACGCTGTTTGGCGCTATCTAAGGGACCAAATGAGTTTACCGGGGAACAACCTACAGCTTGGATAGCGCAGATGGATTTGTTTCTGGATAGAAATCATGT
>NW_027161208.1:0-200 GCF_002600585.1 Cystoisospora suis
CTCAGAAATTTCCAGCATTGTTTAGTACGACAATCGATTGGTTCTTGCCATGGCCTGAAGATGCGTTGGTCGCCGTCTCCTCTCGATTCTTGAAAGATTTCGAAATAGACGCAAGTCCAGAGAAACGAGAGCTTCTCTACTCTGTCATGGGAAGAATACACAGCGACGTAAGTCTCTCCCTATTATCACCCCCCCCCCCC
>NW_027161209.1:0-3595 GCF_002600585.1 Cystoisospora suis
AGATTAAAGATAGATAGATCTGTCTATCTCTCTATTTTCTCCTCAATTTTTCCTGGAGAAGATGATAGAGATAGAGACAGGGAAGAAGATGAGACTCGCGTATGAATAGATAGATAGACGAAAAAGAAAAAGAAGATGAAGTTGGTGTGTCTATCTATTTGCTTGCTTGCTTCCTCGCATCTGTAGTGTGTGTGTCGTCTCCTTCTTCCTCTTCTTCCTGTCCTCTCTTTTCTTTCTCTCCTCTTTCATCTCTCTCTCTCTCCTTTTGTCTCTTTCTCTCTCTCTTGTGTGTTCCTCTCTTTGTTGTGTTTCCTCATCTTTCTTTCGTTCTTTCTTTCTTCTCGTTTCTTTCTTTCTTTCTTTTTCAGAATGAGGGGGCAATGGGGCGTCAATTCGATCGCTCGTGTGTGGGGACTTCTCACCTGTGGTTTCCCTCTCGATCTCGTCCTAGACTGCTTCCTCATACGAGTCAGTCAGTCATTCATCCACACATACAAGAAAGAAAGACTGAGAAAGAAAGAAAGAAAGAAAGAAAGATTGAGAAAGGAAGGATTTCTTAGCATGGCGTATTGGATACATGTGCCACTGGAGAGAGAGAGTATTTCATGTATAGACATCTTCGTACATCTGGAGGAGTATGTAGTGCGGATCTGCATGCATATGTATGTATATGTATATGTATATGTATGTATATGTATGTCTATGTGTATGTATGTCTATGTATGTCTATGTATGCGTATGTATGCCTATGAGGGGAAGTGTTGATGATCCTATTTTTTACTTCAATAAGGTCAATTCACTATTGCTCCCTATACAAGAAGAAATCCACACACATACAACTATCAAACCAGCTGCCTTGAGGAGGGATAGGGGGCATGTAAGTACATACCTACCTATCTATCTATCTATCTGCATGGCTATCTATCTGTATATGTCTATCTGTCTGTCTTCAATCTCTCTATCTATCTTTACTCTATCTTTCTATTCGTTTCTACTCTCTTCATCTATCTCTGCCTGTGGGGGGTGATCTATCAACTCTCTTTTCTCTCCCTGGAATGTTTATAGATATAGATATAGAGAGAGATGTAACTCTAGGCACGTGTATAAGCGTGTACATGTATCTCTCCACTTCGGCTGGCTACATTTTATCTCTGCTATTCTAGATGAAGATAGATTGACTGGCAGAGTACACTTTGAGAGGTCTCTTGGTTTGTCCATCATAGAGAATTCTTCTCCACACACACTCGGGACATTAAGAAGAAAAAGCAGAAGAATGAGGAAGAAGCTCTTTGCTTGAAAATGAATTCTACGCTTCTGTCTATACTAGATGGAGAAACTCTCTCACTTCTTTCTTCTTTCCACATCTAGGGATGATGGAGCGATCCGAATTTAAGACGATCTGAGGAGATGGGGATGAGACGACAGACACTAGATCTCATGAATAGGGCGAACTGATTGAATACAAGATGCCTTGGATATGGAGATAGAAGAGAAGGGAGGAAAGAAAGAAGGAGAGAGAAAATCGAGAAAGAGATAGGGTTTCGTGTGTATACATATAGAGAAGAGTTGTGTGGATTCAGGTGTATAGACAGATCAACAGGCATGTTATGAGGTCGTCACTTTTGCGTGAGATTCCCTCTTTTTTCGCCTCTCCACTGCGTCTTCTTATAGATAGTCATCTCTGCTTATTCCTTCGCTCGTCTGTCCATACGTCTTTATATACATAGGTACATACCTAGTTCCTGGACAGCCACATATTCGTTCTATCTCACCATGTCAGTCAGCTCCCTTTCTTTCTTTTTCTTTCTTTCTCTATTTCTCTACGTATCTCGCATCTTCCCCCCTATTCACATGTATGTACACATATATGTATGTATCTACGCATGCATCCGTCTTTGTCTCCAGTGCATACATCTACCTATCCCTGTATACGTATGTACAAACCTATCTATGTATGTATGGCCGTACATGTACACCTATCTGCTGCGTGAATGGGTCCCTACCTTTATATTCATGTATCTATCTCCATATACATAGGTATATGTACGCATGTATGTATATATGTGTATAGCTATATGTGGGTTCATGTATATATGTATGTACATGTATATATATATATATATATATATGCATGTATATATATATGCATGTGTATATATGTATGTATGTGTATGTATGCGTATGTGTATGTGTTTAGTCAGATCGATGGTTGGAGGGCGCGACTTGGGGAGCCGTTCTTATGGGGGTGAGTTTACCTCTACTCAATCTTCTCCCTTCTTTCTTCATTGCTCTAGCACTTCGCAAATACCACCTTCGCATCTTACGCCAAGAAGTTCTGAAGACCATCGAAGAGAACGCTTATTTCAATCCTGCCTATAATGCTCTTGTATGCGAGGCGCCTGGTATGTCTCAAGGAAGTACGAAGAAGAAGAAGCAGAAGAGGGGCGCGGAAAGAGGAAAGAAAGGGAGAAAAGAGAAGATATAGAAGAGCTAGACAGAGTTGAAGAGACAGAAAAGAAAGAATAAGACAGCAGGGAGGAACTTAACTATAGAAACCCTGAGCAAAATGGGGAAAAGAAAAAGAAGGGAAGGTAGAAAAGGAGGATACGAAGAAGAGACGCGATAGGAATAGATAGATTGATAGATAGGTCAAGGACAGATGAAAGATAGGTGATCTCTCTCAAGTGGAGATTTGTATGTGGAGTCGTCTATATAGAGAGATATAGGAGATGTATAGCGTTCTTCTTCTTTTCCTACTTTTGCTTCAGCGTTCGTCAATGTACAGCACGTACGGTGGATCTTATCCTCATTCTTTTCATCCACCTTCCACATGTATGTATATATATATATATATATATGCGTATCTTGTCTCTAGTCCGCACATCTGTATGGACATAGAGATCTAGATAGATATAGATAGATAGAGCAACAGATACACGTAGATAGATGTATAGATAGATCCCGCTGTCGCATGGTGGGGCATGTATGTGCGTAGGCCTGTATATCGCTCTCTTTATATATATATATATATAGATAGATAGATATTTATATGTATATATGTGTGTATAGGGTGCTTCCCTTTGTATGTTTTTTTCTTGCTTGTACGTCCTTCTCAGTGTCACCATCCGTCACTCGGCAAGTCGATGCAGATACATACACATAGACATACATATATAGATACATACCTACATAGACACCTACATACATATGAGGCGAAGACTCCTTCTATGTGGAGATTTCCTATGTGGTCGGCACCCTAGTAAGCAAAGGCGTTCCACTCTATATAAAAAGTCTCTATTTTGGCTAGCTTCACTTGTCTTCATCATTTTAATGTGTATTCTCATTCTCATCCCTAAACTCCTCACCTTATCATTCATCCAAAGTCTCTCCCCTCCTTACAGCTATCATGGGCTATACACATATATCTACCTACCTATTTCTCTCTCTATATATATACACATAAAGATAGATTAAAGATAGATTAAGGATAGATAGATAGATTAAAGATAGATAGATAGATAGATAGATAGATCTCTTTGTATGGTATCAGAAGCATGAGATAGACAGGATGGGTATTCTTGTTTCAGTTGACGAG
>NW_027161209.1:4044-4178 GCF_002600585.1 Cystoisospora suis
GAAGCCTGATGTAGGAGGAGTGGGGGGGGAAGGCAAGAAGAAAGAAGGTTTACCTAAGGCAGCTATGGCCGCTATTCAAGTCCAACAGAGAAAGAAAGAGCATTTAGAACTAAAAGAAAAGAAGAAGAAAGAAG
>NW_027161209.1:4215-4374 GCF_002600585.1 Cystoisospora suis
GGAGGAGGAGGAGGAGAAGGAGAGCCGACCTTGAATCTTGCGTCAGGAAGAGATTTTTCTTTCTCTCCTTCGGCTTCTTTACTTCCCGCTGGAGGAGGGGGGGGTGCAAACCCATTAGATCCACAGGGCCAAATGCCGTCTTCCCTTCCTTCTTCTTCT
>NW_027161210.1:0-405 GCF_002600585.1 Cystoisospora suis
CGTTGTATATTCATGGCTACCGCCATCGCGGCTTCCTGTTTCCCCCCTGCAGCCGAAGGAGAAGATAGGTGTAGGCGGCTTTCTACGATTTGGGTCATACACGATGCGTACTTGCGGAGCGTGGTGTCACAAGGGCGAGGTGAATGTGACAGCAGAGCTAGTTAGGGTGAGGCTGCACGGTGTGTGGGCGTGGCAGTGTGGCAGACCCGGACAACTCGAGAGCGGAAAACGTATGCCGCATGCGACAAGGTGTCTGTTGTATGGTCATGAGCTCGCAGTTGCCGCTTTACATGTTATCGCAGTCCGAGGAGAACGAAGGGGAATGTCGACAACTCGCACCGTGTGCGACGTGTGGTCTTGGGTCGCCATGTTCGGAGGGGGAGTTGAGCGAGGCAGGGGAGGTTT
>NW_027161211.1:0-695 GCF_002600585.1 Cystoisospora suis
ACCAATGAGCAAAAGTGGACGGTCACAGAACTCGAGGCCTTCGCGGTAGTGTGGGCGCTCGAAAGTTTTCGTGTGTGGATAGAGGGATCGCCCACGTTGGTCCGTACAGACCATAGCCCCCTGCTTCGGTTGCGTAACAATGCAGGCAAATCAGCACGTATTGCACGCTGGGTAATGAGGTTGCAAGATTTCGCGTTCGACCTCCAACACAAAACTGGAAGGTGCAACGCCGTGGCAGACGCACTGTCGCGATATCCAACTGGCGAGGTCCCGGGGAAACCACACGGGACAATGTTCGACTCCAGCCAGGTGCATAGCAACGATGGGCTTTGTGCAGTAGTAAAGCCTACTGAAAGATGCCGCGCGTGCTGGGGGCAGCACAACGCTTTTTCAGTAGGGGGAGAGGTAGAAGTAGTAAGCAGCAAGCCGGGTGAGGAATTTAATACTAAATCTGACGAAACTGGTCGGGCCGGGCGGTCAAGCCAGCGGCCGAACGAAGGTACGGGCGAAGAGACAATTCGCCACCTTCAGAAGTTAGACGCTGAGTGCATTGAGATACGACAGTGTTTGGCCGGCATCAGCGGGGCAAGCTTACCGGCATGGGCCACACGGGCCAATCTCACTCCTGGAGAAATAGACGGAGTGATATGTTTCAAAAACACGCAACCGGCAGCTGGCGACAAGACACCGTTGAT
>NW_027161211.1:712-1073 GCF_002600585.1 Cystoisospora suis
ATGCACTTAGGCCAGGATGCCGGACATTTTGGCAGAAAGAAGACTTTAGCTAGAGTACGTAAATATTACATCTGGGGGACGATGGCACGGGATGTAACCAGGGTGCTGCGGACGTGCAATCAGTGCTGGCAACAGGCCAAAGACGGTGCACGCAACATCCCTGACCGAGTATTGCCAAAGGGTTGGCCCGGGGAATTCATCGCCTTAGATCTATCCGGGCCGTTGCCAACGTCAAAGAGGAGTTTCACGCTGATCCTTGTAGTAATCGATCACTTCAGCCGGTGGGTTGAGCTCACCGCGCTGAGACGAGCAGAAGCCTGTGACGTGCAAGCTTTGAAAGAAAAGTGGATCCCTCAGCATG
>NW_027161212.1:0-200 GCF_002600585.1 Cystoisospora suis
GAGGCCTTCGCGGTAGTGTGGGCGCTCGAAAGTTTTCGTGTGTGGATAGAGGGATCGCCCACGTTGGTCCGTACAGACCATAGCCCCCTGCTTTGGTTGCGTAACAATGCAGGCAAATCAGCACGTATTGCACGCTGGGTAATGAGGTTGCAAGATTTCGCGTTCGACCTCCAACACAAACTGGAAGGTGCAACGCCGTG
>NW_027161213.1:0-298 GCF_002600585.1 Cystoisospora suis
GGCGGGAGGATTTCCCGCGCGGGTTTCCTTGGCCTAGTTTGGCCTTTCTGGGCTTTCCAAGGCTAAGTTAGCTATGTTAAGTGTTCTCGCTACTGATTAGGCTCCTCTAGGAGCCCTAAAACCGCCTATCGAAAATCCACGGACCGTAGTTTCCTCCTCCCGGTCCGTGGGCCAGCTTAGCTGTCCGTCTATTAGGCCTTGGCGTTTGGCCAATGTCTGGTCCTTCTCTTCTTTGGTTGTTCTCTTGATTTTTCTTGAGCTTCAGGGCTCTGATTCGGTCTTTCTGTTCTTATTAACG
>NW_027161214.1:0-228 GCF_002600585.1 Cystoisospora suis
TTCCCCTGTATGGCTAGTTGAGAACTGGTAGCACTCCTGAATTCCGATAACCCCCCAAACCACGGTTTTAACAAAGATACGTGAAACACAGGGTGCATGAGCATGGATGGTGGTAATTTTAATCGATACGCACACTCTCCCACCTTACCAATGATCTTGAAAGGACCTCTATAACGCAAGCTTAGCGCTTTCGATGAAGCTGCTGTAGCCATGGGAAGGTGTGACACC
>NW_027161215.1:0-282 GCF_002600585.1 Cystoisospora suis
AAGAAAGAAAGAAAAGAGATGGAGGTGGGGACCAGACAGCTTGGAAAGAAAGGAATTCTCACTTATTGACCCATCCTTTAAGAAACTCCCAGACTACAATTTATCACTCTATCCTCTTCAATCTTTCCCTCTCTCTCGCTGTATATACATTCACATGTAGAGAGAGAGGAAATAGCTCTGTCCCTCTTTCGTCTGTCTGGAAGGGTCCTATCCATGGACATGCTGATGCGCTTGAGCTTATTCTTCTTCTTCTTTTTAGGAGTTTCTTTCCTTTTCTTTTTC
>NW_027161215.1:421-3858 GCF_002600585.1 Cystoisospora suis
TCGACCCCTTTCTTACTCTCCTGTATAGGTCTCTCTCTGTCCCCTCTACTCTTCTTCAATAGAAGCCTTCCTTCCCTTTTATCTATCTATCTATCTATTTATCTATCTATGCATATGCATGTGTGCCTGTGTATTTTCTGTGTATGTACACTCACTGGGGCGTGCCTCTTGTGGTTGCAGATGCAGGGCAAGAGGAGGCTTTAGCGAACTTCCGCAATATTGTGGATTATCTCAAACATAAGAAAGAAACAGAGGGAGGTGTCAAATGGAGAGGTAAGAAGATCACGAAAAGCAACAAGATAATTCACAACTCAAAAAGAGACTGATCTTTGTAGCTATCTTGTCTGTATGTGTACTTCCATATGCGCAACCCGTGTCTATCTATTTATCTATCTATTTATTTTCATAATAGATTGCTCTATGTTCTATGTAGTATGTGGTTGGAAGTTCGCCTGTCGTGAATGGAAGTGTAGGTGATGCAGGGAATGAGTGGGGTGTATATACACCCGGTGCGCTAGGAATGGCTGTCGGTTGTTGCTCTACGGCTAGCTAGCTAGCTAAACCATATCTCGTATACCTATATATATACTCCTACATACGTATTGTTGTAAACACAGACCGAGGGGGGAGAGGTCGAGGGCGGATTCGCTATGTCCCACCATAGAGAGAGAACGGAGAGATCCTTCTTCTTTTTCTCTTCATCTTTCTATGAGAAACGAAGAAATCCATCTCTCTTATCTCCCGTAGAAGTGAGGCTCTACTCATCCAGTTCGTCGTCGTCATCATCGTAAGCGCCTCTCTCTCCTCTTACTACCACTAGGGCTACCGGAGTAGCAGTAGGGGGCTTCGTATGACTCCTTTCCCTCCTTGTAGTGATAGTAGTACTTGTAGGTGAAGCTCTGTATGGTAGTAATCTGGTCGTGGCAAGAAGAAAAGGAAGGAGAACAGAGAAGTGGCGATCTATTTACTAGAGGGGGGTGTCGTAGTGGAGTATTATCTCATCTATCTTATGATCTGTTCTTTTCTTTCTTTCTTTGTTTCTTTTTAGCTTTGACAGGTTTGAATGAGATAAAGGGTGTGTGTGCTTCTTCTTCGTCTTAGGAATAGGAAAGAAAGAGAGAAAGACAAAGAAAAGCGAATGTATGAGTGAGCGAGAAGATGGAGAGAGAGAGAGAGACGTCTGTAGAGGTCTCTTCTGTAGTGTTTCTTCTCGTGGATTTCTTCCACGGGAAGGATGATCTTTTTGATAATCGCGCCTTCTTCTTTATCTTTTTGGCATGATACATCAATCATGAAAAGTACGGAAATAGAAACACGAAGAAGAAAGAAAGCATGTAGACATCTCTCTCTTTCTCTCTCTCTTTCTTTCTAGACGTGTGGAATGTGTCTGTCCGTGTGTATCTTGCGATCGGTGCAATGCTTTGTCTTCATAAACCCTCTTATTATCTCTTTCTTTCTTTCTCATCTCTTTCTCTCTTTCTTTCTTTCTTCTAGTGTGGATTCTTCGTCTCTTTCATATCCGTTCCCCTTCGTCTTTCTCTTTATCCCTGTCTTTTTTCCTCTTCTTTTCACCGATCCTTTTTCTTTTCTTTTGAAAAGAAAGCATGTGGTGTATAATCTAACATGCGAAGGGGGGGGGGGTGAATGAGAGAGAGGAAGTGTGAGTGGGGTGTACCTATCTATACTCCTTTCTTCTCTTCGTTTTTCTTTTCTTTCTGTTCATTAAAACATCGACCCCTGTCGACTTAATCAATCCTTCTACTACTACTACAGAAGAAGAAGAAGAAGAAAAGACACGAAGGGGGATCGGCTGCTACAACTATTCTCTTCTTCTTTTTCTTATTCCTCTTAGACACTCTTCTTCTTCACACTCTCACAGCAGTCTCCAGAAGCATATACATGGATAGGAATCTTTTAGAGCTAGCCTTCTCTTCATATACATGTAGATAGATATATACGATAGGCTCGTCGTATAGATTTCTTTTGAAGTGTTTCTTGAGAGAGATCTGTCTATGAGACAATAGCCAGTCGTGAAGAAAGAAAGAGAGAAAGAAAGAGAGACCAAGCTCGAGAGAGGGGAGAGAGATAGGCAGAATGAGCAATTTGTTAACACGGTTTTGCCTTCTACCTCCTTCACTCCCATAGAGAAGGAGAAGAGCCATACAGGATACCGAGGTGTCTTCTCTCTCTAATCTCTTTTCGTTTTCTCTTTCTTACGTCTCTCCTTTTCTTTCTCCTCTCCTCTCTATCTCTTTACCTCTCTCCCTGTCTGTCTGTCTAGCTTTCTCTCGAGTGGAGAAGAGAAAATGATCGCCCTATGGTTGATAAAGAAGAGAAGGAAGGCGTGGACTGAAGGTTTTCTATGGAAGAAGAAAGTTTGAAAGCTCATCTGTCTTCTCTGCGCTTCTTTGCTTGATGGAAATCTTCATAAAAAGATCTTCTTCAACTTTTTCTTCTTCCTTTCTCTCGCTCTTTGTCAATTTTAGAGTGAGAAGGCTGTTCATATTCATTTGGTAGGATGAAAAAGAAAAGAGAAAAGATATCTGAAGAAGAAAGTAAAGTGAGGCAGATCGATCGATGGATCGACAGATAGGGAAGAAAGAAAGAAAGAGAGAGAAAGGCTACCAAGGATGTGTGATGGGGGAGAAGGAGTCGTTAAGAAGAAGAAAAGATCACGGCGAACATGCCTGAGAAAGAAAAGAGGAGCTTCTCTCTCTCCATTAGGCGAAAGAAGAGAAACAAATTACCGACCTTGCGAAAGGTCTTCTTCTTCTATTAAACCTTCAAGTGCCGACCTACCTACCTACCTTGTGTAGGATCTCCTACAGAACTTCCAAGACTTGCAGTTCCTTTCTATGCTAGATACATTACAGAGACATAGAGGGTGAACAGCCTAAAGATAGATACATGGATAGATCTTGGAGGTATGTAGATAGGCTAATTAACGGTAGATGGATGGAGAGACAAATCCGATTCTCCTGCTTCTTATTCTCAGGGTGTCGACCTCGCTTCCTTGGGGGAGTGTATATACACCTTCCATTGCCGCCCTTCAGGCTCACGGAAGTGCGTATAGACATCCCTGTCTAGAAGCATATGAATCTTGCGAGAAAGAGTTTAGAGTCCGAGAAGCATGATATGTAAGACAGATAGAGGCAATTTTCCATCAGATTCGTGCAAGAAGGGAAATTCTCCACTTCTTTCCTTTTCTTCCCTTTCCGTTTTGTCTTCTTTTCATGAACTTCCTTTCCTGACTGTGTTTAGGAGTGTCTAAAGAATTCGAGACTGAGCCACTTCCAATGCACGAAAAAGAAGAGAGATACAAAAGACAACGGAAAGAGAAAGCAATAATAGAAATCCTCCGATACCAACTTCCGCAGCCATAGCCAATCAACCTCATCCGATTCGATAGGAGAGGAAGAAGAGAGAGAAGGAGAAGA
>NW_027161215.1:4143-4303 GCF_002600585.1 Cystoisospora suis
AAATGACTTCATCTACATTGGAGAGCGAATGACAGGTCTTATCACGCAAAGAGAAAGAAATCGAATTTCTCCTTGGTAAAGAGTTTCTTCTCTTCTCTCTTAGATGATCTACATGATGACAAAAACACGAAAGCATACAACAACTCCCCTTCTTCTTCTC
>NW_027161216.1:0-320 GCF_002600585.1 Cystoisospora suis
ACTAATGCACCCGGGAAACCCCACAGTCTGCGTCCGACGCAGAAGCAAGACGAAATCCCCGCGGGCCGGAGCCGTCGAGCTAGGCCAAGCGGTCCGTGATGTGCAGTGTGCATAAGAGAGTCGGTGTTTTTGTGCAGAAAACGCGTTCCAAGTGTGGGAACTGTTAATAAATGGATGGCTCCTAGTGAAGCCTAACGTTTTGGCTCTATTGGAGCCAGGAAACACCACCGGACATGGTGGAACGGCGTCGAGCCGCACCGGAGGGGCTGTCGCACGACCAGCCGGGACCCGAGCTGTCCCCCGCACGGCTGGCCCAGCCC
>NW_027161217.1:0-452 GCF_002600585.1 Cystoisospora suis
TGAGGTGAGGACCAAGTCGAAATTCTGGTCCGTGCACTCAGACGAAGAGGATTCTTCTTCGTCAAGGTCGAGTGCTCGAGCCACCACTCGGTGGTGGACTTGTATCCGACGGGGAAGAGTTAATCTCGGGCCGGTTGTCGACGGGCGCACCATGGTAAAAGAGCGAAGAGAACTTGGAAGGGGTGGAGGAAAGACAGTGGAGTTAGAAGGAGCGCCTATGAGTGAGTTTAATCAGGTTGAAAGCTCGGGAAGTGTGTTGGACGATGGCCCAGCGACGGTCGAGGAAGGGGAGGAGGAAGGAAACCGGACCGGAAAGAGAGCGGAAAGCTCACCGGAAACAGGTAATAACTTTAGGAACGAACGTTCGGGTGTGGAACACCGTGGAAAAAAGATAAGAACGAGCCAGGAAGAAGCTTTGACACAAAATGCACTCATTAGAGAGTCGAGCCTGG
>NW_027161218.1:0-2022 GCF_002600585.1 Cystoisospora suis
TCCGTCCATCCATCCATTTCGTACGTAGGTACCTACGAAATGGATGGATGGACGGATGGAGCGAGTGAGCGAGTACCAGGGCGGGAAAATGCCGCGGCTTGATGGTGTGAATTCTCTCGTCGTCCGTGATAGCCGGGACGACGCGGGGGTGTTGTTCTCTCTCCCCTCCACCTTCTATCGTCATGCTTCTCGTCTTTCTCCCAACTCGTCAGAGGGCTGATTGGTTTGAAGACATGGAACTATCATGATTACATCGTGAAGCGTGACAGCACAGTGCAGCCACTGGTTGTTGTTGCTGTTCCGAACTCTAACCGCGAAGGACGACTAGCGGGAAAAAGATGCGGTCACCCCTCCCGCGCTTCGTCCAGCAGCATGCCTGGAGGGTGGTCCTGTCCCGTGGCGGGTCGATAGGAGAAAGACGCCGTGCTCCATTCCTTTTCGGCAGAAAAGGTCTTTTCTCTTAGCCAACTGATACCTCTAGCACATCCTGTGTCAGCACACACTTTTCTGCGGAATTTTTCCCGACCTCTTTCTTAGGTGCACGCGGTAAGGACCACGCTGTTGTCCTGAACCGCCTAACTGCTGAACGCAGAACGGTAGCAGCGCCAGGAGAAGAAGCATTCTTGAATAAGCATTCTTCTGACGCTGCTAGCTGTGCAAGCTGCTCCCATCAAAGAGGTGGCGCTCCCGCGGTGCCCAGAGTGTAGGCGTTGTGCGCTAGCGCTATGATCTTTTCTGATAGCAGACAAGTAACAGGAGCTTGCCATGACACACCGTAGTCGCGATGAATATCTCACAACTTTCTGAGAACTTTGTACATTGAAAGCTGCTACTCCGATCAGAGAAGTGGAGCTCTCATGGCGTCGAAAGCGGAGGTGGTTTGTTGCTGGAGCTACCATTCTTGACTGATGACAGACAAATCACAGGAGCTTGCCAAACACACCGCTTCCAGTATTCACCGCGTCTACCTCGATCCAGTGGCTCGGCAGCGTTGTTCCATGGCGGTTGTTCGGTCCGCACTTCTTGCACGGACAGTAAACGTGTCTTCGCACATTTCGCAAAAAGGAAGGCCGGGCAACTGAGGAGTTGCCAAACCTGCCTTGTCACTCCTTCCGGTCAGCCCCTAGAACGTGAATGACCTCCATCGGTCCGATACCGAGTCGATGGTTGCTAGTGTGTGACCGGGGACTGCTTGTTTCATTCGGTCGTCTTAGTGATCTGACAGTTTAGTCGGACGCAACAGTCCCGATTATTCTCAAGAGAGGCAACCTGGAGAACAGTCCAGCTTAGAGGCTTGACTGGGAAAGGAAGATGAGGTGGGCGACTCGCAAGGAACCGGTTGAGGCCGGCAGGACCACTCCGTCAAATCGTACGGCTTCGAAACAGCTCACCTCCATTATAGTGACTGGGGAAAACCTACCGCGCCCTGCCAAAGCACGCGTATGCCTGACCCCGGAGTCCAGCCTCCGCGGGGGAAGGCTGAGAGGTATACGCACATATCACTGGCAGAAACGATATACGTGCTGGCACACGTTCACATCCAACACGAAGGCCCCGAGACCGAGTCCGGTTTTCCTTGTACACCACCCACCTCTTCGAATCATCCTTCTTCCGAAGCCTTCTTCGCTTCAAAGAAAGTATGGTTCCGACAGCGGCAAGTTTGCACAGTAGCATTTCTTGATGACGTGGCTGCTCTGTCCCATTTCCCGTACGATGCAGCAGCGCCACAGCCCGGAAGAGGCGTTTTGAGGCGTTGAAGAAAAGCACAGTCTCCGCAGGAGGCAGCTGCACAAAGCACGTCCTCAGTGCACTCCTTCGACAAGCATACATCAAGCTCAACACGAGAGAGGAAAGCATGCCGAGCCGAGCTCGATGTATGTTCTGGGGCAGCTGTACGATCCTGCGTAGGTTGACATTCTCTGAGAAGAGAGTTGCTGACGTCCTCGACACTGCGAATGACAATCCGGCTCAATCACATCGCAGTTGCCGCGGGTCCGGCTTGTCATTCGCAGTGTCGAGGAC
>NW_027161219.1:0-397 GCF_002600585.1 Cystoisospora suis
GCAACTCGCGCATAGTGGAGCACGAATTTGGCCGATCTCAGCGGCCAGGCCACGTAGAGCAGTAATTCGAGGTGCGTTAGGCACCTTTTAGGATTTTAGGACTTACTGGAACCCCGCATTAAGGCAGCGAGGCCTTTTTCCGGGAAACCGCAACAAGCGAGACTCTCGACTCACCCACGCGGCCACGCCAAGTAGCAGGGCAGCCACGCAACGTACACACTGAATTAGTAAGGCTCCTAGAAGATCCTAATAAAGCTAATAACGATAGAAAAACCGAGCCAGAGCCGTGAAGCTCAGTAATAGTCAAGAAAACAACGAAATAACGGAAAGGACACCCATTAGCCAAACCATAGACCCAATATACGGGCAGTTAAGCTGACCCACGGACCGGGAGGGG
>NW_027161220.1:0-240 GCF_002600585.1 Cystoisospora suis
TGGTATTACAACTGGAAGAAGGAAGATCCAAAGCGGTCAGGCGTCTGTCCGAAGTGCCATAAGGGGCGACATCCTGCTCGACTTTGTAAGGCTGAGAAGGGCATCCGATGGGGACCTCCGTATAGTCCAGTCAGGACACTGCCTCTAATCGCCGCAGTAATGATGAGTGGGGACGTTGATGATTTTGGAGATGTTGCAGAACTCAATTGTTATTTTACTGACGCACCTGGTGGTGTTCTC
>NW_027161221.1:0-220 GCF_002600585.1 Cystoisospora suis
TTTATGGTTTTGCAGCTTTCCCCCCTTTCCTTCGTAGGTCCGGTCCGCTCCGCGCGCTCGATTGTTGCTGGTCGGCCCTCTTTCGATTCTTTCTGGGGCCATAACTGTTCACTTTCTTTTATGTTACGTTGTCTTTTTACTCCTAAACTGCTTTTGTCACTGCTTTTTAACTCCTTCATGCTTTCAGGTCCCCCTCTCCAGCTGCTTTCCGACTCTTCCG
>NW_027161222.1:0-352 GCF_002600585.1 Cystoisospora suis
TGGCTGTTAGGGTCCCCTAGGACCCATTCTTATCTTCTAAACTAGCTCCTTTCTTCGTTCTTTCTGCGTGGTTGCCCTCTAAACGTGTTTTGCTGTTCCTATGCCTCTTTAAATGAGGCCGGACCGTGACTATTTCCCCTCCTTCCGGTCGTGTGTCTTGCCAAGCCGGCCGGCCGTTCCGTCTCCCATGGGAGACGCGGTCTCCGGTAATTTCCCAGGGCCTTTTAAGGCTAAATCTGGGTCTCTTTTCTTCTTTTAAAGAGCCCTAGGGCTCTGATTATGCAAGTTAGGCTTCCCTAGAAGCCCTGATCGTGGAAAGGTGCTGCATCTAAGTGCTTTCCGGCCCTCGGCT
>NW_027161223.1:0-8033 GCF_002600585.1 Cystoisospora suis
TGTTGTGCAGCGGGCACTACACGGGGAAGGGACAAAATGGCTTCAAGGCTTGTTCTAAAGGAACTGCACACACCTTCGTTAAGGGACAACGGATTCCCCAGACGTGTGCAGTCGGAGCTCCTCAAACGGGATATTGCCTGCTGGGAGCTTAGACGTGATGCCGCGTGTAGCCGTGCACTGTCGGCCTGCGGGTCTGCTGTTTCTTGGGCCAGGGCGCTGCATGCAGCACGTAGCTGACCTGCTGCATGCTACTTGACCCATGAGTCACAGTATTTGTACAGTACGTGTCTCCAGGGCAGTTACAGTTCCCCGCTACAGTCGACAGGAGCCCCACATCTGATAGTTCTGGTCTTTGCCCCAGGCTGTGGCGAACGTAACGTCCCCGAGGGCCCCGAAGACCTTTAGGGAAGACCCCGAAGTTGGCTTGCGCCCGTCTGAAAGTATTTTTCTTGTGGTGTCACTCCTCATTGCACGGCCGCGTAGTCTGGTCTGCAGTTGCTGCACCGGCGGAATTCCTGCTGTGTGGCCTCCACTTTTGTTGCTCAGTCATCCTGCCGGCGAAAAGCAATGGAGCCGGAGGCGTCTGTAGGGAAGCAGGGATTTGTAATGCCGCTTGCTAGCGACATGCACACACACTTGCGGCAAGGCAAGATGACGGAATTCGTGACGCCAATGGTCCGTCTCGGTGGGTGGTGAGCAAGCAGAGAGACAGGGACAGCGGTCTCACTTGAGTTCGGGACCAGGTCATCACAGTCAGTAACCTCTGAAACCTGACTACGATGTCGGGCGTCTCCCGGTGTCTCGAGAACACGTGGAGGCGGGCGGGCCCCCAGAGACACATTTTAGTACCGCCTCTCCCGTCCGTGCCGAGCACGCGCCCCTGTTCTATTGTGTCCATGAAGCCAAGGTGCACAGCCTTGCTGGCGTCACTTTCTCGGAGTCCACATACCGTGCGGACGTTATACACCAGGCCTTGATCTGGGGCCGCTCCCGGTGTGCTCTTGACAAAACTTCGATGCTGTTTTGTGGCCTTCACTTGCAGTCGACGCGTTTTGGTGATGCCGAACACCGAGCCCCCAATCACGACATGCGCTCAAGCCGCAGCGTACAGAGAAAAACTTCAGCAGATAGTGAGTGTAGATCGTTGCGAGAGAATTTTAATCACGGCTCGCATTCGAACAGCCTTATCCTCTGAAACTGCATTCGTTCCACTTCTGCCGGTAAGCTATCGTCCTCCATGCCGGTCTGCCTAGCGTCTCCAAGCCAGGGCGCTGGCACCGCGCGGTAACTGCAACGCATCTTGCTTTTTCTTCTCTTTTTTTTTTCTTTTTAGGATAACAGCGTTGAGTATTTGATGACGCTCTATCTCTCCCGAGATGTCTCCGCGGAAGACCTGAAGACGAATGCGAAAGCTTGCCACGTAGTTGGCGTGAGTAAAATATATATATTTGCTCACCGATGCCACCACCAGACAAAAGGACTGCCTCCATAGTGCGCTGTGGGCTTCAATATTCTTGCGCTCCTGTAACACGAGGACCAGTCAACCGAATCAACCGCGTTCGTAGCGAATGGCTCCGCGCCGGCAAAGATGTTGTTCCCACGTTCTGTAACGATTCTTGGAAAACGATCGAGTCCGAGGGCTGTCGCTAGTATATTCAAATGGTTGGGTTGGCTGCGTGTAACTGCAGTGCTCCTTGTGAAAGCGGAGTGCCTACGTCAGTCTTTATGCCATGGGTAGACGGTAAAGCACCTGAGGCTGTTCGGATGTTTTGGCCCTAGCTGGCCCGACCCGTGATTCACGGACCTACAACTGTGTCTGTCCACTTGTTTCCCAGGACTGAAGGGACAAAAGGGTCCCGGATTGTGGGCTGCGGGCACACTAGCGTAGCTGTAGTCGCGGGACTGAAGCTGCTTCACCAGTTGTGCCCCGCGGGCGTTCCTTTGTTGCTCGTGTTACTCTGTGCAGGTCAAGAGTTACCCTAGAGGAGTGACGACAAACTCGGAAAATGGCGTCGAGGTACTCCTTGCATTTTCTAGCTCGCTCCGATCCGCTTTTGCTTGCAAGGACGCCAATGGGCGGGTAGAAGAGAGGCTGAAGAAGACTGGACAGCAGTATAGCAACATCGTTTTTTCGAGGGACGCTCAACTAATCATTTGACAGCTGTGGCTACCCAGTCCTCTAGTGTGCCAGTCTGTATCAGTTCTGTACTGGATCCGACGTGTGATGCTTGACTGGTGGACGTGGTCATCCGCTGAGTCTACCGAATGGCCAGTCGGGGGTACTCAGCGCTAGTGCCTCCTTGTTGGGGCAAGTACTTCCGCCGGTTTTTTTGGGACACGGCAAGGCAGGGGAAGCCCATTCAGACACCGGCGGCATCTTACGGGAAGGCGCCTTTTTACTCTGCGTTTTTCGGTTGTTGAGTTCTCTCGCAAGCCGTTGCGTCTGATCGTGTCGAGGCTGACGGCGTTCAACATTACACAGAAAAGAGTGACAGGTATCTTGCGGCAAACGGCCAGCATTTCAACGTTCTGCTCTGCTTGGAAGAACAAGCCCGCACGGGTATGGGACTGTCCATCCATTCTTCAGAGCTATGAGGACTACTACTCTTTGTTCGAGGTGATGTCCGAACAAGCTCTGACGCTTCACTTGCATGGCGAAGTACCCGGTGCCGGGCCGCTGGAGGCAGAGGAACTCTTCCTGCCAACCTTCGAACAGGTATGTGAAACGAAACACACCCGGCCCTAAGTAGAGATTTCAATCTCCATCAGCTAGTACACGCTCTGTGTCTGGTTCTCGATGAAAACTACGGTGCTTTCAGTAGACAAAAGAAACCTCTTTGTCCGCTGCGTCGGAATCGTTGTCCTTCATTCACTTAGGTGGTTTTGCAGGTGACAGGTACCGCCGTCGGTTCCGCGAACTTACGGGAAGTGTGGTCTTTCATCTGCGCGCTTTATGGTTCTGAAGTTTGCATGGGGACAGTCATCTTGCACCTACTGGGCAACGTTTCCGAACCCAGCGATATGCGGAAGGTATCTATCTCTGCAACACACCTGAGGATGCTCGCATGACATGGCGGAAGCGTCGGAATCGCCAGGACAGGACATGTTGCTTCTGTCCGCGAAGGCGGGGTGGAAAACCGAAACTAGTTTGTTTTGCTCTATTTCTCTGGTACAACTGAATTGCGCGCCTGACAGTTTTCTCTCGTCTGGATCAGCGTAGTCAGCCTTTGTTGCTTACCCTGGCCGCACTGCCGAGTCTTCACGAATGATCACCGGGATGAGTGTCCTGCTTTCCTGGAGCTCATGAACAGAGAAGGATCGGACAGATGAGTAACAAATCGCATGTGTCGCTGGAGACGCAGTCTGTTTTGTCCGGGGTGCATTGCAGCTTCACTCCAGATTTCCCTCTTTGCGAATCGTGCTAGAGCACGTTTCCACTGCTTCCGCCATTCGAGCAGTCAGAAGCAAACCCCCGAACGTGGCGGCTACGATCACGCCGCACCACTTGATGGTAAGGCTTCCTTCGACATGGTGTTGGTGCGAGATGACTGGTTACAGCTCCGCGCAACGACGGGCCCTCCGATCAGCTTACATGTTGCGGAGAACGCTGCGTGCCTGCAGCTAACAATCGACGATGTTCTGAAGCCTGACGCGATTACGTCAGCCTCAAGTCCGCGAGACGCACCAACCTGCTGCTCTGCAGATGCTGTGGCGCAGCCGCACAATTTCTGCAAGCCACTTGCAAAAACCAAAGAGGACCGGGAGGCCCTAAGACAGGTGAGCGACGACATAGCGACTACGCGCTGTTGCGAATGCTATCGGAGGAGATAACGATTTGCAGTGAGGGCGCGAGTCAGGATAGCACTGCTGCAGGCTCCGCCTCTCCAGTGTGCCCCCCCGTGAATTTCACGTTAGGGATAGAACCGCTTATCTGCTTCCATACGAGCCCGCGGTGTTCTGCGCAGGTTGTTCGAGATGGCGACAGTCACTTTTTTCTTGGCTCTGATTCTGCTCCTCATCCGAGGTAGGCGAGGTTCTCCGAAACTCTGGAGTCCGTTTCTCAAATCAGTGCAGTTCAAATTCAGCACCTGATCACTGTGCAGTGCATGGACTGGCAGGCTGCACCACGCCTGGGATTAGTAGCTTCTGTATGGTTAACCCTCGGTGATTCAGTCAGAGTACCTTTCGAACATATCGGCTGTTCCTGTAGTCGGATGGGCCGTTGGAGCAGGCGTAGGGGCATCTCTCAAAGACGACTACCAGATGTCTGGGTATTCTCGACTGTGATCGGCGATCGGACATCGAAGGCGGAGAGAGCTCGAATGAAGCCAAGCTTCGCCGGCGCGCAACTTTTACCGTGAAGAACTGTAATTGACTCCCCATTGGTGAGAAGGCTTTTTTTCTTGCTAGTGTCATCCGTATGTATCGTCTTTACTTCTAGGTCACGCAAGGAAGCCTCCCGCCCGGCAGCCGGCGTCTTTACGCAACCTCTTCTTTTGTCAGTGAGTACAGCACCGGAAACTGAGAGTTCGAGGGACGTGAAACCAGTTAAGCTGATCGGCGACTAGTTGTCTCCTCTTCTCCACTTTGTGAGGAGGGAGAAGAGCCGGTTTGGGTGCTAAACCCCCAACGCGGAACACAGCGTGGGTTACGCTGGTTCTGTTTGCGTTTTGCTATCTCCAAACCTCAGTACCTGGCTGACTTCTTCACGCGACTGGGATGCATCCGCAATCTCCGCAAATTTACTGGCGTCAACGCGGCAAAGTTTTTCGGTTTCAGCGACGCTGGTAAGCAAAAGCGACTTCTATTATAACAACTGCCCCCCAGCAATGCGTTAGCATGCTGCGGCGGGAGGTGCGAGAGGAACGATGATCTGTCCGTGCAGAACCCTGTTTCGGGTAGCCCGTTCGCAGCTGCTTTCTTGTATGGTATGTGTGTCCCATCTGCGCAGGACTCGCGGAAGGCCGGGACTGCGCGGTGATTGAGCCGTCACCGCAGATGGTAAGCAGCAGCTCCGCAGTCAGCGGCTGCTTTAGATGCCTTTGAGCGACATATGTAGCAGAACTCGCGGCGGGTCTGGCTACATACTGCGTACGGTAAGGGGAAGGAGAGCCGGACTGGAGAACCAGTCGCCGGACCTCCTCGGAGTTCAGGTGTGCGTCAAAACACATTGCGCTGTTCTGCAGGTCCCAGACGTCTACCTATTGCCAAGCGATAAGACAGAAGGCGTCGTACCTTTTATGGCCGGGCAGCAGCTGCAGTTCACTGTAACCATTCAGCCATACGATCGGTCCAAGTTTACAATGTACGAGTTGCTCTGACGGTCGCGCAAGTCTTCTCATGCGCACACGCCCGGCAGGTGCTCGCGGTCCCAGCTCATGACTCGGGTACGATGTTCTTTTTGCTCTCCGGAACCCTTGGTCTGTTTTCCTGGTCCGAACTCGGGAAATGCTGGTACATCGACACCTTGCTTGTGCTCAAATGGCTTCAAGGTCGACGCCATGATTGGTCACTCGCCAGCCTCCCCACAGCTGCGGGACAAAAGCACTGTCACGCCCAGTTCTCGTGGCTGTTGGGTTTCCTGGTGAGTTGGGGTGCAGCTGAGAACAAGCCCCCGGGAACGAGCTACGGCCTGTTGCCTTCCCAGAAAGACGCAGCTTGGCTGATTGCCTCCGAGCTACATGGCAGCTGGGACACACCTGACCATCGAGCTGCAGTAAAGTGACTTCGAACGTGTAGACGGGTGAACTTCTCCCGTGTTGTCAGTCGAGAGAGGTCGCAAAGATCGGCGACGGCCGTCGCTTGCACTATACCCATAGAAAGGTTCACAGAGCGCCTGGGGTTGTCTTTACAGCGCTACGGGGGCTACTGCACCGATAGCATGTACAAGTACGTAGACGACACTAAGGTGCGAAGTCGCCGTATGTGTACATTTTCTGCTTTTACCGATCGCGGCACTGCTGCCCAACCCTTGCGGTGAATTCCTCAGCGTTGCCGGCGTGCCTTCCTCGTTGTCACACCAGAGTTAGAGAACTTTCACGGCTTGTACCAAACCATTACAGACTGTAGCGGCATCGCTCTTTGTCAGACTCAAATTCCGGTCTACTAGGATGCCCCAGCCGACTGCACGGCCAAGCAGTTTCCGTCAGCTCCCCGAGGGCGTCATCAGAGCACGCTCGTGGCTCTTAAAGTAGAGCAGTTTCTTGTTTTGCACGTGCACGCGCTCTACGCAAAGGCTGCTGCACCGGAAAGAAGCGCAGCAGAGCACACTCGCGGTCAATGCTGTTCTGTGGTGGCGTTCATCGCCGACTTCAGGCGTTACCCTAGGCACAGGATCCGTAAGATGTCGCCCCACTGCAGTGCGCCAATTACTCCGGAGAGAGTCTACGTTGACGTGGCTTCTGTAGAATGTCGTTTCACTTGCTCACAAACAGAGAGGATAAGTGCCGAGCAACGGCAACGAAACCATCGGAGGGAACAGCCTAGCGCTGCCTTCCCTAAGCTACCGCAGTCGGAAATTGAACTGACGTGAAAGAAAATTAAGTTCAGCTACTCGCTTCCAGGCAGCGCGGGCGTGCAATCATTCTGAGAATCGCCCGCCCGTTGTGAAGCGAATGAGTCTTTACTGGGATCAGGGTCTGCAGAGTTGAATGACACACTCCCGGTTTTCGGTCGTGAGGCTGGAGCCGACCTATCAGATTTGATAATACCGTGCCCCCTTCCGAGTCGAGGCAGCCAACAGCCTACTGCCCTACTCAACTGTTTGCGGACCAGCCGGTTAAATACGTTTCAAGCGAGTCCGAACGACCATCCCTCGGCGTCTGGACCTCATGCGGGGGTGCTCGTCCGGTGCCTCGATAGCAGGGACAAGGATCACGGATTGACCAGACATGTTGGGGACACGAGATCACTGGTTGTGTACCTGCCAGCTTCTCGTGAGACTACTCCGGCGGATGCAGTTTGCTACCAGCAGTTCTCCGTGACTGCGTTTTGTAAGGCGGTTCCGTTCTCCGGCTGTAGGTACAGACCGTGACCCGCGGGACATGACGAGAGCCCCGCTGTACGAAGCTGTTCTCACAAGTCCGCGCTACGGTACCCGCAGCAGATGCCAAGCCATTCCCGATAGGCAAGGAGAGTCAGGAGTCTACAGTTCACTAGAAGTCAGAGTCTGCTCGACGTGCAAGACAGCGAGCAACATTCCTGGGGCAAGAGCACGAAGTTGCCCGTCGGAACACTCACCAGGACCTCCGGGTGTAGCAGCCGACAGAGGACTGCTCAGGACGGCGTGCCGAGAATCCCGTGTAAGCAAGCCGTGGCAGTGGCTCACTCACAGTGACACAATATAACAATCGCAATTCAGGCCGGCAGATTCCCGTGGCCACTCTAGTGCAGAGGCGACGTCAAGGCGCCTGTTGGCTTCCAAGACTTAGAGAGCAGCAGGGCGTCACCGCACACGCACTCACTGCAGCTGGCGCCGCTGAGCTTACAGCGGCCCACGGGAGTTTCGGCTGCTGCCCCGTCCCGGCTCCGTCTACAATCCGATCCAACACGATTACGCTTCGCGGAGAAGAAATGGGTGTCCTGGGCTGGCATACGCGGAAGTGACGGATTCCAAATTACTTGATGAATCCACCCGTGTCGCCGCGGAACGCACGGAGCGGCTCTCCATGAAGGCACCCCGCACCAGCCCTGACACCCATCTGCGGCGCAGTCCTACAACCCCGCTCAGGGTAGTACGTGCGGTGGTGTGACGCGGCTGAAACAGGCTCTCCTGCATCAACCATAACTCCATGTAGTGCATAGCAGCGCTGTACCGACACCGGTCAGGCAAGCCGAGACAAGGGGAGTGAAGCAACACTATGGTTATCACGCAATTGCTAGTAGGAGCAGAGCAGCTGCCGCTCAAGGCCCAAAGGCCGCGGACCTGTTTAGCCGACTTCAAACTCGTTTGCTGCGACAAGGCTGGCAGGCGAGGCGATGCTGGAGTTATCACGGCGCTGCGCCATTGTGGGCACGGGAGGGAACTCGGGCGG
>NW_027161224.1:0-1034 GCF_002600585.1 Cystoisospora suis
TCTATCTTTAATCTATCTATCTATCTTTAATCTATCTATCTATCTTTAATCTATCTATCTATCTTTAATCTATCTATCTATCTTTAATCTATCTATCTTTAATCTATCTATCTATCTTTAATCTATCTATCTATCCCTTAGTATGTATATGTGGATGTGTGTATGTGCGTGTGTAAGTACACATATGTATATGTCTCCATGTGTCTGTATGTATATTTGGCTGGTATGTCTCCTGGGGAAGAGGCTGCGGCTATTGCGAAGTGTGGCGTGTCTCAACCGATCTGTTTTCTTGGCATTCTCTGTGATGGCAGGTGGAGGTGTTCTGGCTTCTTTTCTTTATGAGTTTTATCGATCCATCTTTCCTATACAAATGACATGCGTCGATTTAGATCCAGTCGTTGTTCAGCTAGCTAAACAGGTACGTCCGTCTCTGTCCCTATCTCGTGTCAACACTCTTCAAAGCGATCAAGCCGTCTGCTCTATCTTCTTGGAGCTACATCTATGGATATACAGCTAGATAAATATCTATCTAAATCTCACTTCTCTAGAGTACTCAGTCCTTGGCCCTATACCATAAGTTGCTTTCCTGTAGACCGTTCAGTCTCTCCGTGTATCTCGTTCTCCAGCTCTCTCTCTCTCTCTTTGGCTGTCTATTTATCTTTGTCTCTCTAGTCTTCCGAATTCTATTCAATAAATATCAGTTGCAGATGTTGCTTGTCTTGTACGGGATGGCTCACCTATTCAAACGAGTCTATCCCCTCTATATACATACATGTACATAGATATATGGGCGATATAGAAAGTGTATATATGCAGATGCGTGTATCTTTTCTCTTTCTTTCTTTCTTTCATATCTCTTCTCTCCTATCTCTTATCTCTTTCTCACTCTCTCGTTCGTTCCTACGTCTTATCTCTTTCTTTCTTTTCTCACTCTATCTTTCTTTCTCTCACTCTTTCTTTCTTTCTCACTCTTTCTTTCTTTTGAATCTCTATCTTTCTTTCTCTCACTCTTTCTTTCTTTCTCACTCTTTCTT
>NW_027161225.1:0-277 GCF_002600585.1 Cystoisospora suis
TCTCTATATGTATATATATATATATATGTCTCTCTCGCTATATGTATATATATATATATATATGTCTCAGGCAATAGGTGGTTCAGTTTCCGCTGTCCTTTCCACCACATCCAAGTATAACCCTAAACCCTACGTATACATGTACGTATCCATTCATCTATATATATAGCTATATCTATACATCTCTCCCCATGTATATGTTGAAGAGAAGAGATGATGAGTTGTCTAGGGTTGTCCCTCTTCCATTCTTTCCTTCTTGATCTTTTGCTTGTGTGTC
>NW_027161226.1:0-572 GCF_002600585.1 Cystoisospora suis
CAAGTGCATCTAATCAGAACAAAGCACTTCAAACAAAGTACGCCCGTGACTGTAGGTATAGTGGTACAGTTTCACACAGAACTCAGGACTGAATAATCTGCTGCCGCTACCCCCGGGTGCTTCTCTTTGCAAAACCATCACTACCATCACTTCCCTTCATGGTCAGAACAATACTTGGAAAGCTTTGTCTTCCCAAGGTCATTCGACTGTCCTCACCAACCACCGCGCCTGCCTCTGCCTTGGCTCTTTCTCCCCTCCATGTCTACCCTCCGCAGAACTCGGTAGATAACAATATCCTTAAGAATGTGTGGCTGACAAGAGTAATTTTAGAAGTCGCCGAACTTTCCCATGGTTCGCAGTTGCGGGGTCTGTGTAGCCTCTTCCTCAGCGGAAAGAGAGTAACTCCTGGACATGCGGAAGCACTTTCATGCTGCGCAAGAGAATGGGCGGTTACATGACGAGCGGGGAGACGAGGCCACAAAAACAACGGTGTCCTCTAGGTCTATGTACTCTATTCACTTACTCGGCATCTCTCTCACAGCTAGAATTAACAGGAAAAGCAGCCACCGAAG
>NW_027161226.1:613-7318 GCF_002600585.1 Cystoisospora suis
CTCCGCTTAGGTTCCCCTAGGGGAACCTAAGCGGAGAGGGCTAAGACCAAGAAGCGAAGCACTGTATGGCACTCCAACCCCTGGAGCACATCGTACTCGGACGGGAGCGCTCGTGAGGGTATCCTCCGGCCATCCGCGGCATCAAAAACAACAGGTGATGAAAAGGGCAGTATTCCCGAAACCGTAACGGAGTGTACCACCTGTACAGGAAGAGAAACGGCTCCCACAGAACGTGCCAAGAGAAGCGAGCACCCTACCGCGCATGGAACTCCAAACCAAGTTCATAGAACACGAACTTGAGAAGCACGGCTTCAAGGTGAACACACAGTTCCTCTTCAGTACCACAGCGGTGCAGGGGATGATTTCGTGAGGGATACCCGTGAGACACCAAGACGGCTTGAGGAGACTACTAGTATCCATGCGCATGCAAATTTACTCCTAGTGTGATTGCTGTGTTCTGCTCCTAATGCACACCGGAAGCGATATTGCATTGTCGAGAAGAATCGAAGAAGGCACACGCTTGCTAACGGTAAGAGAACCCGCTGAGAAAACGAGCGGATGATGGTACCGCTAGAAGACGAAAGTAGTCCAAAGAGTCACAATTTTTAAGTTTCAGCTTTTCCTACAGAGGAAGAAACTCATCGCACACTCGGGGCTTCCGGAGAAAAAAAAATCCTTTGGAAGGATCGAGCGCTGCGCCAGTCAGCGTGCGCGCTCTCTCTCCTCGCCCTCTTGTTGTCCTCTTCCAACCAACCACGAGACGATTTTACGACCCTTTCTTTATAAAGAAAAATGCATTCTCTGAGAGAACCGAAACAAAACTTCTCCAGAAACACTCATTCCCTGCCACCCTTTGCTGAGGTAGAGTCAGTTTACGACTCGAAGGAAAGACTGTTCCAGTGGCACTTCAAAGACTGCAAAATCTCTACGTGTGTACCGCGCTCCATCGGGACATGTGGAAACCTGCCGGAAAGAAGGCTGAAAAAGGGAGGAAGAGGAGGGGAGGAGCGACACTAAACGACATACTTGGTACGCAGAGGCCATCTGATACCTGTATTGGGACAAAGAAAAAGTGTAGAGATATATAGTCGGAGTCACGTGAGCGCAGGGGAGAATCTCGGCGCGGACACATGTGGCAGAGAAGTACGGACGACGTGACAAGAAAAGGCGTTCTACAAGTCTACTTTTAGTGAGCTTATTCCAGCAGATACCGACCTTCATTGTTGGATGACCGTGGGCGGCCAAGGAAGGGCTCGACAAAGCTTCCGAAGTACATCCACATACGCACACGTGTGTACTGACAGGTGTGAACATGGACAGATGAATACCTCCGCAGTACAAAGTGAAAGAAAGACTGATGCGTGCAACACTTATATCTTCAGAGCCTCGAGGCTACTACCAACTCAGAATTCTCCAAGTACACGTGTACACGCTTGGGCATACTCCTAGGCTCCAAGCAAATTCCTTTCTACCAGAAAAAGAACGATACACACATATAGAGGTGAGGATGCAGGTCCGCATGCACCGTCGTGAGCCCAGAGATCGAGAGTCATAGAGCAAGCACAAACTTCGTATGTATTTCTTAACGTACAGATATACGAATGTATATATATATATACATTTGTTGCAAAACAGGTAAGCCAACCCCCGAATTCTGGCATCCCCTATATAACCTCCCAAAACGTCTTTACTCTTGGTAGAGCTGCGCTGCCATACACAGGTTACGTGCCGCTCAGCTCACTCATATATATAAAAATATTTATATGTGTGAGTATATATATATATTTCATGTATGTACGTGTGATATATATATACATATATATATGTATCGTGCATGTATGTATGCCCCAGCTGAGCTTTGCTTGTGTTTTCGGGTAAAGGTTGTATAGTGTGTATATGCGTGGGATCTGTATATCGGAGCACAGGTTCGCCACAGACAGAGATGTTCGGGAACGCATGGACTCCGCATTTAGAGAACACCTTTCTGATTAGCGAGTTCTATCCACCTACAGAGTCTGCATGCATATCTTAAGGTTTTCCAACTGACATTTGAGACTGTGTCGTAGAGTGAGTCGCTAGTGTCGTTGGAAAGCCATGATCGCGGTGTATGTAAATGTCTTTTCGTCCCTTTTCTTTACATGAAAGAAACAAGAAATCTACAGACCAAACTGAAACACAGTGACAGGTGGTGGAGCGATGCGTCTACAGTGGGTAGTCGATGGTCAAATTTTATCTTGTCCCCTGTTCTCACGGGGAGAGACAAGATGGCGACGACGGCAGGAAGAAAGAACAGCAGAGGATGCAGTATGTCTGTTCGAGACAAGCCGACAACGAGAAGACACAGCTTTTCTGGTGAAAAGCTGAAAAGAAAGAAGAAAGACGATGGCTGAATGGCTTCTTTCTGCGTCCCCCGTGTTGCGGAAGAAGTTTTTACGTGACTGACCTCCGCTCCTGTTTCTCTGCTGGCCCTTGCTCTTCCTCAGGGTAGCCTTTGCTTTTTTTCTTTTTATAGCTGTTGCTTTTCCTTTTGCCGAGAAGTTGTGGGACGGAAAACACTAGCGTACACGTCTCCTTTGGAAGAGAACTGTGGCCGACAGTAGTAGTTGAAAACGCGTGGCTCACGTTCTCTATGAGAAAATTATTGGTCCCATGTCCGAAAAACAGGTGAAAGACCTCGGAGTTTGTCGTGAAAGTCAAGCAAACCTGAGAATCCTTAGGTCATCAGTCGTCGGGATCACTAAGGGGAAAAAAGGACGACTCATCTCTCCCAAAACAATCTATCTCTTGCAGCGCGCTGCCGTTTCGCTTTCGGACGCATGTCTTTCCAGAGAGCCGGGGCCTTACGAGGTAACTTCCACACTGGGTAGAACGAGAGAGCAGAATTGAGATCGGCGAGAGAAGGTTGATGGTGACATAGCACGGAACATCGAGAGAAGCCTTCGGTTTCGTGTTCGACTCGGAACAGCCAGGGATCTTGTCACACACAAGAAAAAGAATAAGATAAGAATCTAACCAGGCTGCTATGTCTGTGACTGTCGAGTTGACGTCGGAGAACTGCAACAATAAAAAAGATTGGAGAGCCTGTCAGCGGAATCTCAAATGACCTCGTAGCTGGAGTGGTAACTGCAGTGGGAGGGACAGGTCGAAACGGGTTGGCTCGAATGAACGCCAGGGATTGTACACTGTGGTGCGAGAGGAAACCTGAACGACGCTGAAACGGGCCTTACGACGGATTCGTTTACCCCCGACAATAACGCACACATTAACCCTACGCCTGCAGTGACCGTGCACAAGCACCAAAACAAGAGACGATAGGTACTGACATAGAAAAGCTCAATCCCGCTGTCTATCGTCGGTGCTTCTGCACACGGACCACTTTTATTCTCGTGGAACTTTACCTGGCTGATCCGTTCCGCAAAAGATACATGCGAGATGCTACTATACAGAAATGCCACAAGAAGACGGGCGGCCAAAGGAACGTGGAAACGCCTTATTGAGGACGAGCCCGGAACAAATATGTCCTCCTCATTCTTCAGTAAAGGAGGGGTGCATGGATTGCTTAAGAACCCAGACTCAATCTCCAAAAAACGACATGTCTTCTTTACAGCGGCAGCTCACTGTCTTGGCGATGCCGCGATCTCCTCCCCTGACTCTCTACGCTCTGTCTACTCAACCCAAGACTAGACGAGGAATAATACAGCAAACATGTACACAGACCGATACAAGTAAGTCTATATGTATGTATAGAGAAAGAAACAGACAGACAAGCAGCGAAATGGCAGACTAGGGAAAATGCATTGGCCCCTGCGTACGTGATCTGATCCACCTGATGCTGGCAGAGAAACGTGTCTCTCAGCAGCTCTCCGCCATCGAAAGATACAGGCGCCCCGCTAACAAGTGACTCGCTGACAGGGATGTAGGCGCGTGCGGGTGTTTGGACCGGTTCCCTTCAAACGCACTGACCGTACTCAGCGCAAGTATGTCGTACCAACGCTCACCTTACAGCGGGACGCTTATGCTAGTTTTTCTCTCTGGGAATCCTCGCTCACACGTCAGCGTGTGATTGTTCAGCGCATCGACCAGGGCTATGCTCTCGCTCCAAGGCTCGGAAGTCGTACTGACGGGAAGGCGTTGACCCTGGTGCTTCTAGTACTGTTTGTAGGCCGAAGGAGATAATCCGGTTCTACGGAAAGTGATGGCCCTTCTCCAAGTGTTCTGCAGTCGGCTCCGGCAGTTCCGTTAGTACCGCCCTTCCCCAGGGCCAACAATATTAGGGACCGCCGCTTTCTGCCGGGGGATCTACTGCTCCGTCCATTTTCACTCCACCCTGTGTGTTTATAGTGTAAGCAGGCTCTTCTCGAGCGACAACTCCCGCTCCCCCGTCTTCTTCCCCCCGCCGCACTACAGGTGCGACATCGCTTTGAGACATCCTGACTGAAAGGTCTTTGTGAGCCTCCCGTGACCCAGCCGCGGCGGGAACAGCGAAAGGCACCAAGCAGAGAGTAGGGACCAGACACAATCGTGTGACACCACCGGTCGCTGGCACCACCGCCCAACAGTAATGCTTCTTCGTGTTATCTCAGATAAACCCTGAGTTACACTCCTTACCGACAGCACACCCATATGGCAGTGGAGTCGGAAAAAAACGATTCCGCCCCCCCGCTCACAGTCCTGTCCCAGGGGAAGTACGCGGGTCGTGGGATTTCAAGAGAGAGCTTTGGATTCAGTACATACAGGATTCCTTTTTCAAGACTTCTCAACCACAGACGTCTTTGAAATGATTCTGTTTACGGCCCCATGCGGGATTGCAGTTGTTTGTTTTCCAGATGCCCTGTCCGTACTTGTTTTGTACTTCGACCTGAACGAGTGGAAAAGCACTAGACGAGTGGGAGCCCGTGTTCCTGTGGGGCATTTTCAACAGCAGAATGCTTTACTCACTAACTAGGAAATCGCTGAACGGACTCGAGGTGTCTCTGTGAGCGCTTTGCATGGTCATCATTGCGTTGCTTTGCGAAACCCCAGTGATAATTTGAGTCGCCGCTAACTCACTTGCTGGGCCACCAGGTGCTAGCACAGTCGGTCTGCGGCAAACTGTCGCCGTATCCCTGGGTAGTAAGAGCCAGTTGACCTGATGAAGAAATTCGCGAAGACGGGGACACCTTACATGTGCCAATCCAATGCAGAATCCGAAACCATTTCAACGGCAGGACGAAAGGGGAATTGCGAGCCGTGGGCCGAATCTCCTCGTCATAGAAAAGATTCGCAAGAAAGCCCCCGTGTAAGGCAACTCAGCACGTTACAAAACCGGGAGGCACAGTGTGTTGTTTCAGCGCAAAGGAAGTACCTATTCGTGAATGTCGAAAAACCGAACAGTTACCCTTCATATGTAGGAAGGCCGTGAAGCGCCGTTGACACGCGTTTACCGCTGGGGGGACAAGAAGTCTCCAAGACAGGTCACCTGCCGAAATAGTCTGTATCTCACCCCCAAAAGAATCAGCTGTTAACTGGAAAGCCGAAACGAAACGACTGCAGACTTCTGAAACAACCCGTGGACGCGGAGAAAAAGGCAAACGCCGGCGCCGGTCATTAGTTTGCTGCTACAGCTTCTAGAGTAGCCTAAAAAATCGGGGTTGGGAAAGGCTTTCACAGCCCGAAGAGCAGGTCGCTTCAAAGCAGACGTCTCACCACGGTAGATTGGAGGGACTCAAGCGACGCCATGACCAGGAAAATGTGCAAACAAAAACACAACATTGTGGGTGTATGCCCCTGCTGCACAGAAAACTGCCTCCTCATCAGCACCACAACCCCGAGTTTGAGAAACGTTGAGAACCAAATGAATCGCTATCTTGAGGCACAGCAACGGCAACGCAGGAACACGGGGGCAGAAAACCCCAACCTTGTGGAGCCTCCGAAAGAACGGCCAGAAAAAAGCCTGCAACCGCTGCATAGAATGCAGCAACCCCCGAAGCATCCGTTGTTAACGGTGTACACGGTTTGGCGAGAAGGCACCGGCGAAGAAACGGGCTACGCGTTCACCCAGAATATAAAATCAAGTTGGAACAGGAGGGACGACGCTAGTAAAGGAAGAATTTGAGTCAACGCGTTCGCAGAACGACCCCAGTCATCACTCACGTTTAGCTGTAACCCCCCTCTCTTGCCGAGTGTCGAAGAGACTGCATCAGCGACGTGCCCGCTTATACGCTTAATGACGCGTGACCAACCGGCTCCACTGAAGGGCTCCGACCGAAAGTACGATTCCGCTCAGGGTCCGGGACCACCACGCACCGGAGATTAGGTAGCGCACCGGCTTTTGGCCTACCAAAGACTTGCGTGGGCAGAAAGAAGCTACGGTTGTTTCTGCCCACGCAAGGCTTTGCTGGGACCGGATGTTCGCTCGGACTCCGGAATGTCCGCACGTGCGAAATCGATTGGTTCGAGTTTCTCAGACGACAGTAGGGGCCTTCCCCCGATTCCTTCTTTTACAATCTCTCGCTGCTCCCTTGCACTGTGTGGGTTTAAAGAACAGCTTCGGCTTCAACTGAGCAAAGGAGTCAGTCCGCTTCTTTGCTTTTCTCTGAGAAGGAAGTTTTCACTCGGTATAAAACAGCTGCATCCGGTAGACTCTACTCCAAACTGGATACAGTTGCTCTTTCTATCAACTTGTCTGGAAAGGGAGAGAGAAAGTGTAACGCCCGCGCTTTGACT
>NW_027161227.1:0-338 GCF_002600585.1 Cystoisospora suis
AAGTTAGAGGAGGCTGGAGTTGGTCGACAACACGATGGAGCCGAGGCAGCCAAGCAGAGGCGACCCTGCGCTACAGCTCAACGACGGAAGCATGCCCAGATTCTGGCGCTGTTACGGATGAAGAAGAATTCACAAAAAATGCAGATTGGTGCATCAAAATCGAAGAAAGAGCGGAAATTCGTGAAATGACGAGGGGCTCGAGTTGGGCGACAGCACGTCAAGACCGGGCCAGCAAGCAGGAGGCGACCCTACGTGGAAGCTCAGCAACCGGAGCACCTTCAGACTTCAGCACCGTTCTGAATGAAGAGAAAATCGAAAAAGACGCAGATTGGTACAAT
>NW_027161228.1:0-279 GCF_002600585.1 Cystoisospora suis
AGGAAACCCCACAATCTGCGTCCAACGCAGAAGCTGAACGAACCCCCTCGGGCTGGAGCCGCCGAGGTAGGCCAAGCGGTCCGTGATGTGCTGTGTGCAGGAGAGAATCGGTTTTCTTGTGTAAAAAACGCGTTCCAAGGGCGGGAACTGTTGATAAATGGATGGCTTCTAGTGACGCCTAGCGTTTTGGCTCTATCGGAGCCAGAAAGTATTAGAAAGCATGGTGCAGCGGCCTCGCGCCGCACCGGAGGGGGCCGCAGCACGACCAGCCGGGACCCG
>NW_027161228.1:373-553 GCF_002600585.1 Cystoisospora suis
ACCCTCGGAGAGGCCGCGGGCGCAAAGATCAGTTGCTCGCCGCCCGGGCAATAGAGCCCCAAGGAGTGCCAGGAGAGGATCGACGGCAGAGGGGCCGCCTGCGAAGTTTAGACGGGCCAGAAGGACGGGACACCCTCACCGGAGGTGCGGCACACGAACTGGACTGCCAGAACACCGAGT
>NW_027161228.1:724-3449 GCF_002600585.1 Cystoisospora suis
CACCAAGAATCATTACATCCGGGGTATCCTGCGGGTCGAGGTGTAGCGGGAACGGGCGGAAGGCCGTTAAGGCCGGCTCTAGTACGAGAGTCCGGGCCGCGTTCCGGTCCGCGACGTTCTGCCGGTGTGCAATTCAACGTGAACAATAGTGGAAGTGCGGGGGAGAAACCTGCGGTGAAGTGCTTTGAGTGTGGCCAGGAGGGCCACTTCAGAGTGAAGTGCCCAAAGAGGGCGGGAAACTGATGGCTCTCGAGCGACCGAGGGATCGGGCGAGAGCGAAGTCTTTCCCTTAGCATAGAAGGGAGGGTTTAGTGGGGGCCGGAAAAAGTAGAGCAACAGCTAGCCGCAGTAATATGGAGAACGTGTCGGAAAGTGTACGAGAAGAACGAAACTGGAGTGGGTCACTGTGTAAAGTGAAGTGTGAGCCAGCGATAGTCGTCCTGGATGAGGACAACAGAGGGTCGCCGTTCGTCGGCGTGGTGGCGCAAGACACGAAGAGCAAGCGTGTTTGCGCGGCAAGAGAGGTCGACAGTTTAGCTCAGAGTAGAGTTAAAGTTGGAACGAGTTCAGTTAAGGCTATTTACGGACAGTTCGGAGATAAGCGAGGAAAGTTTAGTTGCGGAGCAACGAAGTGGCGTGCGGTAGCGCGGAAGGAGTGCCCGCGCAAGTGCGCTGTCAGAGTTTTACTCTGCCTCGCTGTGCTGAACAAGGATCAACCTCCCTGTGACTCTGAAGCCATAAAGGCCATGTACCAGAATCTAGTACCTGAAAGGTTTAGTTCTGTGTCCCAGAAGTCAGTTCGTACGCGATGAAAGTAAACGAAGGAGAAAGTACCTTAAAATTTGGTAATAGAACAGGTGTTCAGTGAGTCAAAGCGAGAGTATTTCCTCTTGAAGTAGTGATAAGATAACCGAACTACGTGTTGAAATCTTTCTAGTGCCTGTTTGAACAGACAGGACCGAATATTGGTCGAGCATCCACAACTCGGAAGACATTATGACACGTAACAAGACCGGGGAGCGTGTCTCGGCCAAGCTGGGCAGACAAGAGGACCTCGGAGACGCCGTCCAAAGCAGGACGAGAACAGAGACAGAACCAGGAAGTGTGTGATGAAAAAAAAAGGGGAACGTGAAAAAGAGACCCGGTTGAATTTAAGCCCCCCGAAAGGGTTAATTTGGCGGGAAGAATAGAAGAAAGCGATCAAGTGCCGTGAAGTTTCCTTTTTCTTGATTAAGAGGACCGAAGTCGGAGTTAGAGGTGTGTGTGTGTTCGGACGTGACGATCTGTTGGGCGTGTGCGTGAAAGTTGACGTGTGTAATCGGTGGATGAGAGTAGACACGTTCTTATGTGTGTGACTGAAAGGAACCTGAAACTTATTTAGAGCCACTGGTACCGCTCATGAACCAGGAAGAGCCCTTCGAAGAAGGGAGGAATTCAACCTAGGGCGGCACTGACCTATGGGAAGACCCTTCGAGGAAAACTCCGCCGTGATTTTCGGACCGGTATCCGGTCAGATGAGTGACGTGCTAGAACGTTAGGGGGAATTGGAAGGCTGGAAGTGAAAACCCACTGAAAACTCCACCTCCTCGCTCCCAGCTTCAGTGGAGAAGGAGGCCTGAAAGTAAAAGGAGTGACCTTGGGTGGCAGATCGTCGTGGAAGCTCTCTGCCCAGGCGTTTCAAGCGACACAGCAGATTTCCTCAAGATCCGTGGGCTCTACCCCTGCGTGGTAAGGGGCACCACTACGGCTACTGCGTGCGTTGAAAAACCCCTATCCCAGGTGAGCGCACCAGGGATCCGTCGGCACGACCGTCCACCTAAGAGTGATAACTGTCGGAAGCGGCGTCACGAGCAGGGGAGGAGTCGTGATCGTTTTGACCGCCGCCTCGCCCAGCCTTGACCTGTGACATGCGCCATGCGCCTGAGGGCGCTAGCAAAGCGGCTTTGGTTTAGAAGAGGCGCAGCAGCACGACGAGGTTTGGGGAATAGATGCGAGCCGGGAGAAGAAGAATTCGCCGGCGGAAGTGTCCTCTCAAAGGGGGTAGGCGCGTGCGGGGGTGATGGCGCGAGGGAGCGTACCACCCACGACGCGCCGAGAGATTCGGAGGGCCAGAGAGCTTTCCAAGAAGTCGAAGCGTACAGAAAGAAGCTAATGTGGGCGTGGAAACCTAGTAGCGAGGTAGTTCGGAGAATCGCAGAAAGGTTCTGCGACGAAGTCGCGATGAATTGTAGTGGCGAAGAGCTGCGTGAGGCGCGCGCGGAACGCAGCGCGCAGTGCGAAGAAGTTAGCAGGGTATGCTGCATCAAACAAGATGCAGGTAATGGCAAAGTACGAGGGGAGGTGGAATGCGCGGGCGGCGAGGAGAATCGCACTATGGCGCTTATTGCGCGAGAGTTCGCGCGCAGCGAAGGCGCGGTAAACGGTTTGGGTAAAGACAGTCCCTCCACGTCAGAAAGGCAACGTGAGTGCGCAGAAATAGGAGTGTTAGAAACTATACTAATTCAAAGCGAAGGGGCAGCAAAGCCGGAAGCATTGAATGTAAAGCGTGAGGACCGAGGGGACTGCGACGAAGAAAGTAGCGACAACCGGCGGGACGTAAGAACAAACGAAGCAGCGTGGCGTGAGAAGGTACTAGCAAAGGAGTGGAGCACGGGCACGAACAGCAAGAGGAAAAGCGCAGTTACGCGCAACGGGCAGGATGAGGTGCGAGTGGATGCACCGAAAG
>NW_027161228.1:3687-3916 GCF_002600585.1 Cystoisospora suis
ACCAGACGAATGGGACGACAAGCGTCAAAGTAAGGCAGTAGGGACGAAGAATCGGAAGGGACAGAAGGGACCGGGCGAGGAGCGCAAGGAAGATGCAGCGCCGGGGCCCACGTTGGAAGTTTGCTCAATCGTGAGAGCACGAAAATGGTTGCGGAAAGGCGCTGCGTCGATGCTAGGCTTTATAAAGATAGAAGAGGTACCAGAGGGAGTGCAATCGATAGAATCAGTA
>NW_027161228.1:4053-4248 GCF_002600585.1 Cystoisospora suis
CGAGGGGGAGTGAAGGGAAGAGCAATTCAGCACCATATCGCAACACTTCCGGGGGAGGTTCCGGAGTACAAGAAGAAGACGTATCCTCTAACGGATGAAAGATTGAAGAAATTAAAGGAGATGCTCAACGAACTAGTGGAGAAAGAGTTTATTGTCCCATCACAGTCGCCGGTAGCGGCGCCTGTTTTCTTTGTT
>NW_027161229.1:0-259 GCF_002600585.1 Cystoisospora suis
CCGCACGTCCACAAACTTCTCACACCGCGGGGGAATAGTTACTGTGGCCGCTGCCCGTAAAAGACGCGGGTCAGTGGCCCTATCAAGCAAAGGCAGTGTCACCTCGGGAAAGTCCGCGAAGCGGATGCACCTCGTAACTGCGTCAATGGTGAGCCTCGCCAGGTACTGAAACCCAAACCGGACTATCACATCCTCTGTCAGTTCTTCCACGACGAACACGGTGTCCCTCACTGCAGCGGGCCCCAGCCGGAAAAGCACG
>NW_027161230.1:0-583 GCF_002600585.1 Cystoisospora suis
CTAAGTCTCTCGCTAAGTCTGGGGGAGTCAATGAGCGAGAGGGGCGACATTGTGTGCGTGCATACGAACGTGCGGAGAATGTGCTTGCGGCTTCAGCTTCATTCCTGCAGCATAGAGCCAATTATTACCTCGATCTGCACTATGGGGATACGCAAGTTCGAGCGTTATTGGACCCCGGAAGTGCCTGCACTTTGCTAAACAGTCTGGTCGTTCCTCCAAGATCTATCCCTGGCGCCTGCCTGGTTGCTTTGGATTCCCCGAAATTTCCTGATGCATCCGGGAGAACGATCCCGTTGATTGAGCAATGCAACGTTCTTCTTGAGGCAGGGCCACGCTCTGCGAAACTTGTTGTTTATGTTGCCAAGAATTTGACGCCTGCAGCGCTCCTGGGGCTTGATGCCTTTTGCGCATTGGGAATGTCCCTTTCTACCACGGATGGATGTTTGCATCTTTCGGTAGAAAAAGATGGTAGAAAGTCCTTCGTTGAGCGTGTGCACCTTAAGCCATTCTCTTTGGCTGCAGCCATAACATCTTGCGACGTTGGGGCAGATGTTACTGCAGTGTTTGCCGATGGCACCTTGTC
>NW_027161231.1:0-373 GCF_002600585.1 Cystoisospora suis
GGCGAAACTACGGCCCGTGGATTTTAGGAAAGCGGTGTTAGGGCTCCCAGGGGAGCCTCATTAAGAGATAGAACCCGTAGGATAGCCAGTCTACGCATAGATAACGGGGAAAGGCCGGAAAAGGCCAGGAACTCTTTCGCGGGAAATTCTCCCGCCGTAGAAGCAGCATGCGCCAAGCACCGCAAGACAACGCGCGCCGCGCGCAGGAAAGTAGAAGGCAGCCCGGTAGGGCAAAACACACGCTTTGCTCGGCAATTAGGTATCAGAGGAAAGCAAAAGACATTTGCTAACCATTGAGTAGTAAACACGATAACGGGAAGGAAACAGGCACGGGAACGACACCAGGACCCCCGGTGTAATAAAGCTAAGAACG
>NW_027161231.1:986-1265 GCF_002600585.1 Cystoisospora suis
TGGGCAACCGCCCTGACACCCGGTGAGCCACGACGGCTCGCGGGAGCCAATTCACCCGCCGGTGAATCGAGCCGGCAGGAACACGGTTTCCACCCGATCCCGGGCAGGGAACCGTGCAAAATAAAAGGGAAATGCACAAGCATTGTCAGGATTTTGCAATCCTGCCTCGATCGCCACTAAAATAGTGGCCTATTTTTACCAGAATGGCGATCGTAAGCCATAAGAAGCCAAGGCAAACGCCTACGACCCGTCGAAGTTCAACGAACGTAATGACGCAGC
>NW_027161232.1:0-1334 GCF_002600585.1 Cystoisospora suis
AGCCATCCCTACGGGTCTGTCGAAACCCCACCCTCCAAAGAATCACCAGGCCTCCGCACACCTTCGAAATGTGAGCAACGTTCCCAAATGACTCCCCACAGCTTATAGTTTGGTCTTCTAATATGCAGTCTCTCGCAGAAACCTCTCGGATCCATCTGCCGGGGGCCTGCGTGCACGGTCGATCCACTCAGCGGGGGGCCGCAGTCCCGCTACAGGCACACCGTCATGTATTCATCCAAGAAGAGTCCAAAACTCACCGGTCACAGCCCCGTAATGCAACGCAGCGTCGAACACGCACTGACCACCGGCTCAAGCACTACCCCGAAGTGGCGAAATTCCTCCGTGGTCACCCCGGACACATCCCTAAGCGCCAGGGTACCGCGAAGGACGTACACCAGACACATTTCAAAGTGCCTATGGAATGCCTAGTTGTCAGGTAACGATAAATGGCGGTCAAAATTCGGAGAAAGGGTCACACGGATTCCCGCAATCGCATCACTCGGTTCCGAAGAAACGTTTCAGCACCCCCCCTGTGCGTGGGTTGTCAGTGACCGACGCCAACACTACAGAGCCGGTTCACAGCGGCTGTGAAAACCGAGGGAAATCATGGAACCCGCGGAACACTTCAACGAAAAACTAAAACCTCTCTTCTCTTACCAGAGACAGCCCACCAAGATATCGAAAACTCCTCTTCCCTCCGGAGACAACTCTCTGGATCATTCGGTTCGCATGCAGCCCGCTGCCCCAGAGGCAGCGCACCGGCGGCAGGCTCCAACCGCCGCTCCGATCTTTTCATTTCTCTTCGCTTTTCTTTTTCTTGATTCTGATTCTGTTTAGAATCACAAAGAAGGAAGAAATCCATATATATGTATCAAAGAAAGAGCTCCGCACCAAAAGTTTCCCGCGGTCTTGGCAACGGCCGCGTGTTCTGTACGGCCGCTGGCGTGCGGCGGGTCGGCCCGGCGCGCCGTAGGCACACTTAACCACCAGTGCCTAGGAAAACGCCAGTAAAGATAGCGTGAAGGACGCTCAACTTACCCATAGCACACCCAACAATAAAACAACACATTCCGCACAGTCAAGCTTACATAACACCTTCGGCACCTCCCTGGCCGTCGCTGCTAAGCCTACCAGGTACTACACAGCACGCACTAGAAAACGCCGGACTGTCATAGGGTAACCTCTGACACTGCCTTACAGCCAGTTAAGTCCCTGCCATACGGAAATGAGGTGAAGAGTGGAGCCGAGCTGCCCGAAGTTCGTTTGGCATGTGACCCAGTTGGAAGAGTCTAGAGTCAAATGTCTCCCCCCTTGACATTTGCCACCAGTGTTGA
>NW_027161232.1:1539-1686 GCF_002600585.1 Cystoisospora suis
TTCGTAGAGTGGTGGCAGCGCGCCGTTGCCTCCCGTTCTGCTTGGGGCGTTTGTTTTACAGGCGGGGGTGCAGTGCGTCGTACACGCAGGGCGCAATAGGAATCTGTACGTACTGTCTGCCAGTCGCGTGCCGGCAGCGATCTTGCA
>NW_027161232.1:2093-2316 GCF_002600585.1 Cystoisospora suis
AATTACAGCCGCGCGAAGGATACAAACAGTCGAGGCAAAGGATTCACGCAGTCGAGTTCTGGTCGTCCTTTCGCAACACGGTATTGCTTGTCACTCTCACGAATTCACGCAGAATTTGTCGAAGCCTGCAACAGGGGTCGGGTCAACAACGATCAGCGTCTCTCACAACGTTGAACTTTGTTGTCGTGACAGTGTGGCAGCGAGTCCCAAAGCGCTGTCGTCA
>NW_027161233.1:0-547 GCF_002600585.1 Cystoisospora suis
GATGAGCTGGGAGACGTCCGGTGTGTGGGTTCTATGGCACTTTACGGCGTATTCGATATTCGGCCTCCATCTCGGGGGGTGTACTAGATGTGGTTAACGGGGAAGGTCTCCGGATTTTCAGCCCTTCGGGATGTGTTGGGGAACTGGACCTGATCTTCGACTGGAGCGAGTGTGTTACGTGAGTGACGGATGGAGAGGTAAAGTTCCCTAACACGTTGTGGAGGTGTTAGTGGACGCGTCAACCCGTTTGACGCTACGAAAGGGTGAACCTGAACTGCCACGAATTCACGCGCCACCTCAGGGGGGGACCCGAGGAGCCGCACTGGTAGCGAAACTATTACACGAGAAAAGGCAGCACGCGGAACAGCCTGTGACCAAACCACCCGCGGGCTGTACGTTACAGTTCTTCAGGAGGATAGGCCTAGTTGGGTGACCAGCTTTTTGAGTCGTGCTTGGAGAGACACCCGCACACAAGCACAGACTAACCCGGGACACAGGGTATGTGTCGCCTGGTGTTACGTTTCACGAGCGCAGGAGTCGATTTACA
>NW_027161233.1:722-1312 GCF_002600585.1 Cystoisospora suis
CATCACAGGGTTGACCAACGAAAAGCCATTCACATGGTTCCGTCGGAGTTCCGTTGTCGAAACACTCACAACACCTTCGCACTTTCTAAAAATCTGGAACAAGCCGCCAAATCACTCGCCGCAGCTCTTAATTCACGTCTTCCAACATGCGGTAACCCGCAGAAACCTCTAGGGACCTTCTGCCAAGCGCCTGCGCGCACGGTCGATCCACTCTGCGGCAAGCGGTAGTCCCGCTACAGGCACACGGACAAGTGTCTACCCGAGAAAAAATCGGAATTCTCCCTGCATAACCCCTTGATCCAACGCAACGTCGCAAACCGCACTGACCAGCGGCTCCAGCACTATCCCGAAGTGCCGAAATTCCTTCGTGGTGGCCCCGGAAACACCCCCAAGCGCCAGGGTAACGCGAAGGACGTACACGCAGACACATCCCAAAGTGTCTGTGGAATGCCTACTCGTCAGATAACGAGAAAGGGCGGGCGGTCAAGCGTCAGAGAACGGGTCACAAGGATTCGTAGAATCACTTCAACAGGTGCCGAAGAATCTTTTCAGCACCCCTCCTGTCCTTGGATAGTCGCTGATCGACGCCA
>NW_027161234.1:0-208 GCF_002600585.1 Cystoisospora suis
CCGAACCGCCTCCCTACGAAGCGCGGTCTCGATATCCCAGACGGTCCTATCTCCTGATGCGCCTCTCTCTGTCTCTGCGGGCCTTCACGGAGTTGTTCTCGCTCGCTGTACTCGATTCTTCGGCTGAAACGCTTCCCTCTTGAAGATCTCTCTTCCCGCCGATCTGGACTCATGTGCAACACCAGAGGGCGATCTGGGTTTAGCCTCC
>NW_027161235.1:0-306 GCF_002600585.1 Cystoisospora suis
TAGACATACGTTGCTTGATATTAAGTTGTTTGCACAACCCTCTCCACACGATGGAGCCGAGGCAGCCAAGCAGAGGCGACCCTGCGCTACAGCTCAACGACGGAAGCATGCCCAGATTTTGGCGTTGTCACAAATGAAGAGGGCGTTGGAAAAGATGCAGATTGGTGCATTAAAATCGAAGAAAGAGCGGAAACTCGTGAAATGACGAGGGGCTCGAGTTGGACGACAGCACGTCGGGGCCGAGCGAGCGAGCAGCAGGCGACCCTACGGGGAAGCTCAGCAACCGGAGCACCTTCAGACTTCAGC
>NW_027161236.1:0-243 GCF_002600585.1 Cystoisospora suis
AGGCGAACCGCCGCCGGGTCCAGGGAAGGGACCGCGCGCGGAACGTAGAGGGGATCCCGGAGGGAATGTGCAGGCGGGGCCCAGGCATATGGGATATGGTGGATATTTAGGGGGAAGTTACGGTGGCGTGCAGTCGGAAAGACCGCACGGCCGGTTTGGGGCTGGAACGTCAGCATTTCCGAGGTATCCAGCGGGCCGAGGTGTCCAGGGAACGGGTGCGAGGCCTCCGAGGCCGGCTCTAGT
>NW_027161237.1:0-223 GCF_002600585.1 Cystoisospora suis
CAGAGCTGTTGGAGGTCTCTTCTGACCATAACCGATAATTCCTGAAAAAAACCTTTGAACTCTTCTCCGATCCTCTGAAGTTTCCGCCACCCCTTAACTCCTAAGGCCCTGAATAACGGCCCGAAAAGAAAAGCACACTGAATTCCGTACTGAAAACTGTTCCACAAACACTTCCGGCAGCCTGAAATAACTTTTTGGAGGAGTCGATTTCCCGTCTGACTCC
>NW_027161238.1:0-211 GCF_002600585.1 Cystoisospora suis
GGCGCACTTGCGCGGGCACTCCTCTCGCGCTACCGCACGCCACTTCGTTGCTCCGCAACTAAACTTTCCTCGCTTATCTCCGAACTCTCCGTCAATAGCCTTAACTGAACTCGACTTCAACTCTACTCTGAGCTAAACTGTCGACCTCTCTTGCCGCGCAAACACGCTTGCTCTCCGTGTCTTGCGCTACCACGCCGACGAACGGCGACAC
>NW_027161239.1:0-401 GCF_002600585.1 Cystoisospora suis
GGAGCCTCCAAGGCGTCAGGGTCAAACCAGATGTATGAGGCGGAATACTGAGATCCGTGACAGTAATTATATAGGATATAACTAACTAAAATAATTGGTAGCACCGCATGGTTGATGAGGGGGTGGTCTGAAACGTTGTGCAGGTCTCAAGCGCGTCTATCTGGAACTTAACTGAAGTGAACGTGCGGAAAAGGGCCTAGTCAGCAGGGGTTAATAAGGGAGAAGGAGCGCTAAGGAGGGAAACGCAGGAGGCGCAAGGAGACAGAGTCGGAAAGGCGCCAGGAGCCTGTAAAAGGGACACGTTCGGGAAAAGTCTCCGGAAAAGTTCCCCCCCCCCTCAACATGGAACGCACAGAACTAGGTGGAGAAGTTAAGAAGGACCTAATGGAGGAGAGCAAGGA
>NW_027161239.1:501-938 GCF_002600585.1 Cystoisospora suis
CTGGGAGTAGAGTACGACGCCCTCTCGTACCCGGTGATAACCAGAGCTAGGATCGGAAGTGCCTTAGGAGGAGGCCACGAAAGTGGAGGAATGTTTTTCTCGAGGCCTGATCCACTTCCACAAGGATCGGAAGGTGCACCTGGGAAAGGGAAGACAGACATGGAAGCATTAATGAGAACCCTGATAGAAGAACGGTGCTTGGCCTTATCTAAATGCCCCAACGAGTTTAAAGGGGAGCAACCAACGGCCTGGATTGCCCAAATGGACTTATTCCTTGATAGGAATCACGTCCCCGAGGCAGGGAAGCTTAGGATAGCACTGTCTTATCTAGATGAAAACGTTACTAAGTGGTATTCCTTATCCCTGAACGAAGAGGAAAGACCCTACGATTGGAAAGGGCTGAAGGTGATGCTGTTGGAGCAGTTCGGAGGCTACGA
>NW_027161239.1:1288-1434 GCF_002600585.1 Cystoisospora suis
GGAATCCGCCACCCTTGAGTCCTGGTAGAGGAATAATTAACCAACGGGGGCCTGAAGACAGGCACCAGAGATCGGGATACTCAATTCAAGGAGGATATAGAGGATATGGTCACCACTATGGGCACCCTATTAATCGATCAGCGGAC
>NW_027161240.1:0-435 GCF_002600585.1 Cystoisospora suis
GGGTCCTTTCCTTCCGTCTTTCCTTCTCTTTTTCTTCAACGGCTTTCTCACTCTTTCTCACTCTTTCTCACTCTTTCTCACTCTTTCTTTCTTCGAATTCTCTTGTTTGGCGTGAGGCAACTCGTCAGGTCTCATCTCTCTCTTCCTCTTTTTTGGTCTCGTCTCTTCTTCTCTCATGTGTAGGAAGCAAGAAGATTTGTATCTAGATCGGTCCTGGTCGTCACCTTCCTCATCGTTATCAGCAGAAGAAGAGTCTTGCTGGTCTTTATGCTGTCCTTCTCAATCCTTTTGGAAGAGGAGATTGCAAGTCATGTCTGGAGTCAGATCAGGCTGGGGCTTTACGTCGAAGCCACGAGAGAAGTTGCGTTACTATCTTCATGAACTCTTTGCCGCAGTCATCATCGCACTTAGTAAGGAATCTCTCTCTCTCTCTCT
>NW_027161240.1:923-1361 GCF_002600585.1 Cystoisospora suis
TTTTCTTCTCTCATATTCTCCTCCTCTTTTCTTCTCTTCTCTTCTCTTCTCTCCCTTTTTCTTCTCTCATATTCTCCTCTTTCTCTTTTCTTCTTTCTCTTCTTCTTTTGCCAGTTCCTTTTCTATGGTGATGAGACCCCCCACATTCTTCTCATGCCTTCTCTATCTTTCTTTTGGACGATGACTTTTCTTTATTTCTCTTTTTCTTCTTTCTCTTCTTCTCTTCTCCTTGTTCCAGAGAGAGTGTAAAGAAACAGTCCCTCCAGGCATTAGTCTTGTAGACCTCACGGAGGCCATATCTATCTATCTATCTATCTTGAATCTATCTATCTATCTTTAATCTATCTATCTATCTATCTTTAATCTATCTATCTATCTATAATCTATCTATCTATCTTTATCTATCTATCTATCTTTATCTATCTATCTATCTTTATC
>NW_027161241.1:0-372 GCF_002600585.1 Cystoisospora suis
AGGAACACCGGAAAAGAAGCAGGGAGCTGTTTCGAGACGGCTGAGAGTGAGGAAGAGGGAGGAAGAAAGCCCGAGAAAAGGGGGGAAAGTTCATCGAAGACGCTTGTCGCCTTCCGAAAGGAACGTTTAGGGATGGAACCACAAGAGCAAACCATAAGAAGGGATCTGGAAGAAATTTGGGAACAAAATAAACCTTTAGGAGGGTCGGAGGATGGTCCGGGGAAGGCCGAAACTAGCAAGGAGGAAGGCAAAAGGGCCACTGATGACCCGAAGAAGGAGCGACAGGCCAAGGAAGAATTCAGAGAGGAAGAATTAGTAACGTCAGGGGAAAGTTTTAGAAAAAGGAGGCGTTGGGAGGAAGAATTAAAAGAA
>NW_027161242.1:0-374 GCF_002600585.1 Cystoisospora suis
GCATTGCTGTGTGTGGGTTACCTTACTCCAGGAGGACTTGGAGACTAAGGTACCCTGGCTGCCCTCGGAGTATACGTTTTCGGCGCGCCTTGTTACGCCGATTTGTACCCTCTTCCACCCGCGGGTCTTCCGCAGTTTGAGTCGCGGGTACCGCGAGCTCACTCTCCACGGCGCCCGAATGTCCCGAGCGCAGGCCACTTCGCGCTTTCTTCCCTTTGCGTTCAGTAACCACTCCGCTTTAGCTTCTGACTTTGTTTTACTGCGCCCATTCCCCTTCCATCTGCAGTGTCCAAGCCCTTTCCGTATGTTTGCAGCCTTACTGTAATGATTCTTGGTGTCCAAAGACTACGCGAAGGCGGCTTCGGCGTCCCGGA
>NW_027161243.1:0-210 GCF_002600585.1 Cystoisospora suis
AGCTTCTAAAGCGGGAGGATTTCCCGCGTGAAATTCCTTGGCCTCCTTTGGCCTTTCCAGGTTTTCTAAGATTATACTAGCTGTGCTGGATGCTTTCTCTGCTGATTAGGCTCTAGGAGCCCTAATACTGCCTATCTGAAATCTACGGACCGTAGTTTTGCCCTCCCGGTCCGTGGGTCAGGTTAGCTGCCCGTTTATTAGGTCTCGAGT
>NW_027161243.1:748-950 GCF_002600585.1 Cystoisospora suis
CGAAACACGATCCCAGGCCCTTGAGATGCTCCCCCTAGGTTTCTGGCGTTCTCTTTTAACTTTTAGCCTCCTCTAGGAGGCGTCAAACTCCTTTGTTTGCTCGTGCAGTACTCCTTCCCTCTCTCTGGTCGGTGTAGGCGATGCGATGTGATCTGCTGGGGATGCTCAAGCTTCTGGTGAGCTGGATTTGCCTTGTTCGGGG
>NW_027161244.1:0-413 GCF_002600585.1 Cystoisospora suis
TCCAATAGGGGAACTGTGACACTTTGACTGACTGAGCACCTGCTTTATCACCAAACTTTATGGTACTTCCTTATTCGTTTATCTCTACCACGTGAGAACTGACTTCTGGGACACAGAATTAAACCTTTGAGGTACTAGACTCTTGGTACACGGCCTTTATGGCTTCAGAGTCGCAGGGAGGTTGATCCCTGTTGAGCACAGCGGGGCAGAGTAAAACTCTGACACCTGTTCTTGTTGCCCGGCACGTACTGCACTTCGAATTCGTACCCCTGCAGGTAATCAAACCACCGGGAAACACGAGCATTATCATCTGGAAACCTAGTGCGTTTCAAAAACGTTAGCGAGTGATGTCCGTGCGTAGTATGAAGGGCGCGCCGCGCAAATAACAATGCAGCTGCTTGACTGCCCACACA
>NW_027161245.1:0-281 GCF_002600585.1 Cystoisospora suis
TCTTTTTCCTGCCACCGGAAAAATAAAAAGGAAAAAAAGAAGAACCAAGAAAGAGAGCAAAGGCGCAAGTTGGAGCAAGTCGAACAACATGCAGAGACAACGTAACTGACTAGCTGCAAACGGAGGAGAGGAGGGAAACAACCGTGACTTACACATGGAGCGAAATAGGTATTGTCCTGTGTAAGGTCACACCCTCGGCGTAAAGCCCGCCATATGGTTTCATTACTGCTGCTGAGATGTACGTGGTTTATTCCGTGATGGTTTTTACACGTGCATTGAGG
>NW_027161246.1:0-535 GCF_002600585.1 Cystoisospora suis
GGTTTCCATTATTCCTCCCCGGCTCACTGCTGGCAACGTCCCTTGTTGCCGTCCTCAGCCTCTCGCCTCGCGAGCGTGCCAGTCTTGGGGGGGGGCGAGCGCCCCTTTTAGCAGACCTTGGCTTGTTCATCAATTCTGGACATAGGTGCCTGCCGCCCCGGCGTCCGCACTTCACTTCGATTTGGGTCACACGTGCCTGCCGCCCCGGCGTCCGCACTTTACTTTGGTTCGGTTCAGACGTGCCTGCCGCCCCGGCGTCCGCACTTTTCTTCAACTTCTGGCTCGTTCATATTCGTGCCTGCCGCCCCGGCGTCCGCACTTGCGACACTGCTCTGTCGTTTATCTCCCGCATACTTTTCCATGAGCTTCTGCTCTGTAATCATTCCTCTTGTCTCCACTAGCGTTCGTTCCACGTTACGGTCCTCATTCTCTCTCCTACCTTCACGCCCCCCCGCGGTGGGGCGGTTTCTGGGCAAAAACATATCGGCTTCGTAATGGTCCGAAGGAGACTCCCTTGTGAGGCATGTCGGTGCGA
>NW_027161247.1:0-235 GCF_002600585.1 Cystoisospora suis
CTCTGTCGTTTATCTCCCTCATACTTTTCCATGAGCTTCTGCTCTGTAATCATTGCTCTTGTCTCCACTAGCGTTGGTTCCACGGTGCGGTCCCCGTTCTCTCTCCTACCTTCACGCCCCCCCGCGGTGGGGCGGTCTCTGGGCAAAAACATATCGGCTTCGTAAGGGTCCGAAGGAGATTCCCTTGTGAGACTTGTTGGTGAGAACCTCCTCAGCAACCGATGACTCAGTCTCC
>NW_027161248.1:0-379 GCF_002600585.1 Cystoisospora suis
CATAGCGATCGTCATTCTTAAAAATAGGGCAATATTTGATGACGATCAGGGCAGGATTGTAAAATCCTGACATGCTGCAGCCCTCCAAACTGACCCGGGCGGTTCTCCGCCGTCTCCAGTGACCTTTCTTGGATCGAAACGCACCAAAACGTTAGGCTTCCTTAGATGCCATTTTTGGCACGAGTTTTTTACCACGGAACACCGACTGACTGCACGCACACTGCACATCGCGGACCGCCGGGCCTCGCTCGACTGGCCTGTCCCGCGGGGATCTGAGCTTGCTCCTGTGTCGGACGCAGGATGTGGGGTTTTTTGGATGTGTGGTTGTGCATTTTGTTTCCATTTTGCACGGTTCCTTGCCAAATGGAAACAAAATGCA
>NW_027161249.1:0-307 GCF_002600585.1 Cystoisospora suis
CACGCGACGTACACATTAGGTTAGTAGGGCTCCTAGGGGAGCCTAATAGCGTTAATAAGAACAGAAAAACCGAGGTAGAGCCACGAAGCTCAGTAAGGATCAAGGGAACAGCCTAAGAAGAGAAAGGCCAGACATTGGCCAAAACGTCAAAGACCAATATACGGATAGCCAAGCTGACCCACGGACCGGGAGGGGGAAACTACGGTCCGAGGATTCTAGATAGGCAACATTAGGGCTCCTAGAGGAGCCTAATCGTCAGAGAAGGACGCCAGCATAGTTAATAGAACCCTAGAAAACCAGGAAAGGC
>NW_027161250.1:0-311 GCF_002600585.1 Cystoisospora suis
CCTTCAACTCTTAGAAGTCGTGGGAGGTCCCCACGGGCTCCCTAGGCTGCGTTAGCCTCTTGCACATGTTGCCGGTGCTCTTGAGACTTCTGACAAAAAACGTGCAGCACTTCCCCCCTGTCGACACGTCCTCCTGGGCTTGCTAGCCCTTCCGTTGGAGTCCTTTCGATCGTGTGAAGCTTGTTAGCCTTCCCTAGAAGGCCTAGACGCTTTCTAATGCCGCTGGGGCTTCTCCCTGACGTACCGGCGTGTCCCTTTGCACGCCCTGCTGATCTGTGTGATCGGCTTCTGCTCTTTACGGGCAATTGCCG
>NW_027161251.1:0-217 GCF_002600585.1 Cystoisospora suis
TCTCTCGAAAGAAGACGTGAAGGGAGGGTGGGGACTCCGCCTAGGAGAGGGGGCGGTGGGTCTGGAGACACCATAGAATTCCCCCCTATGCCTGTAGTAGCCGATATATGTGAAGAAGAAGAGTCAAGAGGAAGAAGATGACTATTATGAGAGGCGCCGCTTTTCGTCATGATCATAGACCGATGAGGATGATGCATGTTACTTGTATTGCTATTGA
>NW_027161251.1:458-1018 GCF_002600585.1 Cystoisospora suis
CTGTTGAAAATCTCCCCCCGCTCCACCTGTTTTGGCATCACCACTACGAGGAGGAGGAGGCGGAGAGAATCCCATCGATGCCGATAAAGAGCTATGCCCGCCACCACCTTGTTGTCTTGAAGAAGAAGCATACACTCCAGACGCCCCCCCACCCCCCTGTGCAGATGAGACTTCCCCTCCTGTCGGCGGAGGATAAGGTGGGGAAGAGAATCCCTTACCTCCTCTACCTGATGACGAAGAAGACGTATTCCTTGGAGATGACGACTCACCACTACTGTGACTTGTCCCGTCTCCAGCTAAGATCGCACTCCCGCTACTCATATGTCCCTGCAAAGTTGAACCTGCTACTGTCGAGGGAGACGAAGAGAGAGAGATGAGGCCTTGCCTCGCATTCTGGGAGTGATGCGGATCACTTCCTCCTCCTACTCCTCCTGGAGGTGGTGACGGAGGAGGGACAGTCCCCGAGCTCAGAGAAGTTGTCTTGTTACTCGACCCCTCTGGGTTTGCCGGTCCACCACTAGTAGTTGTCGTAGTAGTCGTACTACTACTACTACCTGCTG
>NW_027161251.1:1276-1548 GCF_002600585.1 Cystoisospora suis
AGGGGGGGAGAGGGGGGGGGGGCACTGTAAAGATATACACGTTCGGGAACGCGACAAGACGGAAGATAATGATACTCATCATATGTACAGTTACATGCATGCAAACATCCGCCTCATGTATATACACTACCTATCTGCGTGTATAATACATGTCTAGAGAAAGAGAGACATGCGTGTACACTCTGTGCTCTAAACAGGACAGGCGTTTCCTGTCTCCCGTAAATGTTCTATTCAATACCGCCACTACATGCAGAATAGAAGCCTTCTTGAAG
>NW_027161252.1:0-4457 GCF_002600585.1 Cystoisospora suis
AAGAAAAAGAAGAAGAAGACGAAGAATAGTACGATAAAAGAAATGCTGTTGGGGATCTTCGTCGGTCTTCTTCGTTTCTTCTCTTCCTTATGACGAGTCTTCAGAATGAAAGAAAGAAGAAGGAGAAAAGAACTAGTCCAAGCGCACATGCTTTTCGCAGAAGAAACAGAAGGAGAAGGAAAGACGTTAACAAAGAAAAAGAAAGAAAGAAGGAAAGGTTCAGATGTCTATAGATAGATAGATTTCAACCTCTATAAATTAATAGATTCAAGACACATACATAAATAGATGGATAGATAGATTATCTATCTATCTATTTATCTTCAATCTATCTATTTGCGTATCTATCTCTCTATCCATGTATCTTTAATCTATCTATCTATCTTCAATCCATCTTTAATCTATCTTCAATCTGTCTGTATATCTATCAATCTTGTGTAGGAGTATGTTGAAGATGAGAAGAAGTGGTCTCGTCTATCGAAGGAGATTCTAGGCGAAGATGAAGAAAGCAGTCACGGTAAGGGAGGAATTAGCATTATCCCTCCACTTCCTTCTCTCTCTTTCATTCTTCTCTCTTTTCTCTCTCTTCTTCTTCTTTCTTCTGGTGTCTGTAGGCTTATCAATAGTCGATATCATCGCCCTAAGCCCCTGCATGCAAAGCATGTTTTTTTTCTCTCTCTTCTTTTCTTTGTCTTTTCGTGTCTTTCTTTCTTTCTGTCTCTCGCATTTCTCTCTCGGCCATTCCTCCGCCTGTATGTAGGGAGAGAGAACATAAGCTTACGATACATATATATCAACTCTCAACCCCATCATACATGCATATATATATATATGTCTATCGATAGCATATGTCTATATAGATATCTATATATATGTCGATAGCCACATATATTTTGTACATACGCATGCGGTTAGGAAGTGTCGTTGAATATTCATATGTCTCTGCATATGTACATGTATTAGTCTCTATGTATATGCCTGTACAGATATGTATGTATGAATGTGGATGTTTGAAGGCCTATTCCCTAGTGTACATACACCGGGTTTCTCTCTATCTCCTTTGCTTGGAGTTGTGTGTATAGCTTCATGACTTTCCTATGATGACTCTAGCACATACATAGACCCATCTAGCTACGCACATACACCTCTTATATAGATAGATATAAATAGACGCAACTGAAATACGTATAGAATCTTCTCACTTACAATGCGAAGGTAGCCAGCTGTCTATCTATATCTATGTGCATGCATCGTGGAATGACCTAAATGATGATGATGATGATACTAGTGACGCTATTTTCCGAAGAGCGGTAGATGTATGATCGTGATCTAGTAGAAGAAAAGACCTACAGAGATAGATAGATAGATAGATCGATGGATATTTCTCTCTGTATCTTTTCTCTATCTATGAGTATAGATCTCTTCTACCTGTCCTCTTTGTATCCATCTGTATGTGTAAGAGATCTTCCAGTCGATTCGGATAGGATTTTCTTCTTTCTTGCTGTGTGTCTGTTGATATTGTAGGCTCTCAAGCTTCAAGTAGCGATAGCGAAGAAGAAGAAGATGTAGAAGAAGAAGAAGACCAGCAAGGCACTGGGGAAGGAGGAAAGGTATTAATCAGAGAAATAAAATTGAAAGAGATAAGAAAGAAGGATAGAAAAGAAAGAAAAATGTTTCCTTTCGTCTTCTTTCTACTTCATACACATGTAGAGATAGAAATGGATATGTGTATAGACGTCTGTCTCTATGCAATGCCTTCTCTCATGTAGGAGAAGGCATTGTTTCGCTGTGTTGCTGTATAGTAGATGCATGCGTCAGATAGAGAGAAAGGAGAGGAGAGGTCAAGCTTGGTCTATCTTCATATTCTTAAAGATGACTCTCCGCGCCTTTACACTGGGACTTTATAAGTCTCTTTCCCTGTCTGTCTCTTGAAGATTCCTGTAGCCGCTATCGAAGCTCTTCATCTCTTGCTTTCTCTCGTTCTCTCTATCTCTTCTTTCTTGTGTCTCGGCGAGAGTGGAGATGAAGAATAGATAAATGAATGGAGAGAGAAAAGCTTACACAAAGAGAGGAATCTCTTCTTCTTCTTTTCTGTCATCCCTATCGAAATTAATAGGCTCTGAAGGCTTCATTGATCTTTCTTTGTTTCTTTCTTTCTTATCTCTTTCTTTTTATCTCTTTCCGTGTCTTTCATTCCAGGGGTGTCTTTCTCGATTCTTATCGTTCTTCTCCGTCTCTTTCCTCTTCACCTTGTCTTCGCCTTTCTTCCCTTTCTTTCTCTCTCTCGCTTCTCTCATTCTTTCTTTCTTTCTTTCTTTTGCGTTTTGTAGGGGAAAGTGAAGATTCTTGATATGACGGATGCGGAGATAGTCAACATGAGAAAGACGATCTATTTGTGTATTATGTCTTCTCTCAACTTCGAGGAATGTGTACATAAAATCCTTAAAATGAATATACGTGTAAGCGCTATCCCTTCTTCCTCTTCTATTGGCTTCAGGTATCTTATTCTTTCATCTATGTATATCTGGCCTTACTCGATCTCTCTCCGTCTTCAAATCTTTCTCTATCTACTGACTATCCACAACTCTCCCTCCCTCCCTTCCTCTCTATCTATCTCTAACTACTCACTTCTTCTTCTTCCTTCTCTTCTTTCTCTTGTATAAGCCGACCATACGTCCTTGCGCTGCTCTCTGTCCTTCCTCTCTATCTCTCTTCAATCTATCTGTCTATCTATGTTAAATCGATTGCTCTTTAATCTATATCTATCTGTCTCTCTGTCTACGTAGATGTGCGTGATAGGATATACAAGTTGTCGATCCCTTATTATGTGTAGGGTCTGTGCATGCAGGAAAGCAATCGAGAACCTCCACTCTCTTTCTTCAACTTCTTACTTCCGTTTCTCCTTTTCTTTTTGCCTTTTCCTCACCTTTCTTTCTTTCTATTTTTGTCTCCCTGTCTTTCTCTCTTTCTTACGTTCTCTTTCTTTCTGACTTTCTTACGTTCTCTTTCTTTCTCTCTTTCTTACGTTCTCTTTCTTTCTCTCTTTCTTACTTTTCAGGAAGATTTGGAGATGGAGGTGGTAGTCATGCTGATCGACTGCTGCGCAATGGAGAGGACGTTTCAAAGATTCTTCGCTCTTCAAGCGGAGCGTCTCGCACGGCTTAATACAAGATACTGCGCCTGCCTACAAGAGGCTTTCAGACGGCAATACTATACAGTACGTTAGCGACAACTCTCTTCTTCCTCTCTTTCGCGCGTCTTTCTTTCTTAATCTTTCTCTATATTTGTTTCGTCGAAGCAGTAGTTTCTTTGTTTCTCCAGGCTAGCAGATCTAGGGGATTTCCTTGTATGACGGCTCTCCGTAGAAGGGATGTCTCGCTACTTGGCGCATACACATCGAATCTATACAAGCATATATATACAGAGGTAGATAGATAGATAAATAGATAGATACACGAGGAATCTGACCTATCTGTCTGTCTTTACTTCTTTCATCGATCTATCTATCCATCTATCTATCTACCTATCTATCTATCTATAGTGTAGCTATTTGTAGTTGATCAGGGCAGAGCTCTATAGCCACATGTCTTGCTTGAATAAGGCGATGGATAGTGTGTAGGAGAATAGTCGTTATCTTTCATTCGAGTGTACGGTGTACATACACCCCTCAGTCCTTTGTGTCGATCTGTGCATGGAATGGGTAAGCTAAATAGAAGGCCTAGTTCTCTATGAGAAAGCCTTCTTCACTACCGAGCCATTGGGAAGAGAGGGAAGTGCACATCTCTATAGTTTCTTTATATGTATTTCTTCTTGACAAGCCGTTCAGAAGATTTACGATCCACACTTCCATGTAAGGAAAGAAAGGTTTCTGTAGAGATCTTCATTGTGCTTCTCCATCTGTATCGACAGGGGCTTTCTATCTGAAACAGTGATCTTTTCTCCTTCTTTTCTTGTCTTTCTTGACTAAGATGAAGATTTCTTTATCTTTCTTTCTCCTGACACATCGACCTTCTCTCTTTAGTCTTCTTCTTCTTTTTCTCCTCTCTTCTTCTTCTTTCATCTTCTACCTCTTCTTCTTCTCTTTGCTTATTCTTTCTTTCTTTCTTTCTTTGTGTAGGTGCATCGCCTTGAGACGGCTAAACTGCGAAATACCGCCAAGTTCTTCGCGCATCTTCTTCATACAGGTGAGAGAAGACAAAGAAGAAGAAGACACTTACAAGAGGAAGAAGAGGCGGTCGGAATGACGAAGATTCTCTTCAGTCATTCTCTCTTTCATCTTTTATCTTCTTTTTCTCTTCTCTTCTTTGGAGATCTTCTCTTGTCTGTTGTCTCTCTCTCTCTCTCTGTATGATGTATCAAACTCACCCCCTCAGTAGAGGAAAAAAGATATGGGGCTTCTCTATTCCCTTATCTCCGAATATAAGGTCGACTGTATTCTTCCTCCTTCTTATCTATCT
>NW_027161253.1:0-212 GCF_002600585.1 Cystoisospora suis
TTCTTCTTCTTCTTCTGCTTTGCCTCAAGCTCTCTCTCCATCTATCATTGAAGGGTGTGCTCGATACTTCGCGAATCCTGGGCCTTGTTTTAAGGTATAGAAAGAAACTGCTGTCTGCCTGAGAATCTTTTTCCCACGTTTCTCCCAATAGTAGCCAGGTACCTAGACATTAGCTCTAACTAGCAACCGGCTAACTAGACCCTAGCTCCTAC
>NW_027161254.1:0-1744 GCF_002600585.1 Cystoisospora suis
ACCAAGAATCTCACAGTTGGGCTTGACGCGCAGACCTGCTATCCCCCATATCTTCTCGACTGATCATCCGTGTACACATACATACGTACTTGTGCAACGAGGTTCTTGGAGGCGTTCAACTGGTTCATATGTACACAGATATACTCATGCATATTGGTATATACACGCTTACCCATGTAAGTTTCTCTACATGTAAGCTGGACGTTTACCTAGTTTGCTTGTCCGTATAGAAGCACAAGACCGCCACGTCTATCCCAGTGAGACTGACTTGTCCCTGTTCTCCTTCTCTCTAATACACACCATCAATCCTCACTCAAACAGTCCTAACTGAAGTATGTATGTATGTAGGTAAGTTATGAATATGTCCATATATATATATATATATGTGTATATGTATGAAGAACACGACATGACCTTGTTTTCTGTTTCTTCTTCTTCTTCTGTATGGTAGAAGTCTGATCCTCCTTGTCTTTTCAAGAGTCTGGATTGAAGGGCATCTCCCTTTTTCTTACGTCTTTGTAGAGGGGGTCATAAGACTGGCAGTCCGAACTTTGGACAGTTTGGTCGTCACAAGGAGAGGCACGTGACACTGTACGAGGATATTCTTGCTTGCACATTCAGGCTGAGAAGCACAACGACCAACCACATCGACTTGATTGCACATCCTTTTCTTCTTTCCACCTATCATTCCACGTTCTTCTACCAAGGCGCCTCACAGTCAGAATTCCATGTCTTCAAAGAAAATCTCCTCCCTTGTTCAAGGACAATAAGCAACCGCTCTTACTCATCACGGTACTAACACCCTCCCTGTCTCCGTATAGCTGGCATTGCATTGATGGAAAAGGTTCTCTCACGACTTTTCACTTACATGTCTGCACATGTCGCCAAGAAAGAAAAAATCTTCTTCTTCTTGGTTCTAACGCTTGGCTCTCTTAGAAAGGTGATGTATTGCCATGCACACCACAAGTCGATATGAAATAGACACGGTATGCCATCCATAGAAAAGGCGTAGGTTGACAGGCAGACACACGATCAATGCCATGTCACCTGTCTCTCCATCCACTATAGCTTCTTTCTTCCACGCTGTCTCAACACCTATCGACTTGAAGCCCTCCCTCCTCTATCAAACCACGTAGGAGACCTCTCCGCCGCTGATACCACAGCGGACACAGGGCTAACAACCTGCCTTTATACTCCGGAGCTTTCCCATATAGACTCGAAGCCTTCCTTCTCTTTTCAAATCTAACAGATAGATACAGTCTCGATTCAATATTGTCCATTCATAGTGCTAACAGATGTATGTAGATAGAGAAATCGAGTTATGCCCCGTCAGTCATACATGCGTTTGTTACCGAGAGGCAAAGAGAGAAAGACAGAAAAGCAGGGAGGGAGGAGTTGTTCTCTCGGACATAGAGTATCATTTCACTTGCCTATCGTGACATGGGCAGCAACGACAGTAGAACAGCATAAACTGAGGCGCACTAGGGTGAAAACTTCAGTTCAGTACCTGAAGAGACCGACAAAAGGCTTCTGCCGAAGCTTTCGTGGCAGAGTACGCGCAGTAAAGAGGGTCGCTCGCGATCTCTGATGCTCCACTCCCTACACATATGATGGCACCTCTCTTACGTTCACACATCCCTGAAGACAACAACAACACACACACCTTGAGACAGTGCTATCTTTAATCAATCTATCTATCTTTAATCTATCTATCTTTAATCAATCTATCTATCCTTAATCTATC
>NW_027161255.1:0-36063 GCF_002600585.1 Cystoisospora suis
GCACACACTAGGCGCCCACAGACCTATGATGCTCTGACAGAGTGAACAACGACGCCCGGTTTCTCGTGAGCCGACCGCGAGTGAGCGCGGCGACGTGTGCACCACTGTCTGCCTGGTTCCAAACCACTTTCTGCAGCGAGTGTGTCCGAGGACGTGTCCTGGCAGGAGCCTGGCCGTACATCGGCAGCTCGCGTTCCTTCTGGCTCGAGTGTGCTGTGCTCTTCTGTACCGGCCAGCACGTCTCAAGCTTTCTTCGGATCTGGTGGCTACACAGGCGGACTCTTATGCGAGGCCGCCCGGGCACCCTCTTAGGACGGTGTGCACGACCATGCCGGCGGGGTGACACGTCTGTTCCTGGCAAATGCTATACCAAGCGAGAGCACCGGTCCTCTTCTACTAGTCTATCTTGCTCCCCCCAATCAACACAGCTTTTTCCATTCAGTCCATCAGGCATTGCGGAAAATAAAGTCCCCAGGCAACAGTATGACAGGCGTCCCCCNNCGTCCCCCAAAGCAGAGGGTTTGGGGGACGCCTGTCATGAGGATGCACTGGCCCGCGTGCTTGCCACCCCCCTCGTCCACGGAGCCTCTGCCCGGCCTGAACCATTCTCTACGCACGCTGTCCGGTAGCTCACTCATTCACCGAACCACTCTCCGTGGAAGCTCGCCATTCCCTCTTATCCTCCGGGAGTTCGCTATTTCCACTTTCCTCAAGGACTTCGCTATTCCCACCTTCCTTAGTGAGTTCGCTATTCCCACCTTCCTCAGGTTCGCCATTCCCCCTTTCCCCAAGGAGTTTGCCTCTCCCTCTTCCCGCCGGTAAACCTTCCCCGTCTTTCTCGTCGTCCCCTGCAGATCCCGCTTGTGCTTCATTCTCTTTCTCCTCCACCTCCTGCAACATGTGACTCAGCTCAACGTACCGACCGGCAAGGCCTAAGGCCTGCTGGATGTCGACGCTATATTGCAGAGCACAGTAGACGAAAGTTAGGCCTAGGAGGATACCGATGACCAACGCGACAATGAATTGCAGCACCGTTCGATCATTCTGCAGGGGCCCTTCATCTGTAAGCACAAAGTGGAGTGACAGTTGAGCACGACCCGAACCCGACACCGACGTCCAGATGAAGCGCATGTGCTCGTCTCCAAGGTTACGCAGTACCTGCCCGAAAGATGGGTGATGTGAAACACGCCCCACCCTGACGCCTGCAGTTTCGACTGTACGGCTTCAGAAGGCGCTCTCCAGCGCCCAGAAGATGGTACCACAAGCCCTGCTTACCCTTGCAGAAGACGTACGCCATTGAATCAGTTTTGCAGTCCTCCTCCGGGTTTGCACTGAACGAGCCCACTACAGCGACGAACTCACGGCTGGCGCAACTGAACTTCTCCAGCTCTTGAGCGTAGATATCCGCTGAAAAGCAGCGACGCAAAGAATCCATCCCTGGAAACCTGATGATGGCGCTCGAGACATCCCCTACCTTCGTTGCATGATGGAGTGCAAGCAAAAGCCAAACACAAGACACCACCGCCCACAAACTTAATGGACGGCGACCAGCCAGTCGGGGGGTTGTTGCCGCCCATCCTCTCTCGTACCCTGTGAGCTCGTTAACGAGCTCACACCGTGTCGTGGCCCCGTGCCGGGCCTCCAGCCCCTGGTCGCGCTACCTCCCGAGCTCAGAACCTTCCGCTCGGGACGGACACCACATCGTTGTCAGGGAGTCATCCTACCTCTCAGGTAACAAACGCGATAGACGACATGTCTGGTATCTAGTTGAGAAACCTAAAAAACTGCAAAGCGTGATTAACCTTTCACACCATGGAGTCCCTGCCGAGTCAGAAAGCACACCATTTTGGGGAAGGCCGCGGTTCTCCGTAAGAGAGTCAATTGCAAACGCCACTCTGCCGAGAAGAATAACCATACCCTGACTGTCTCGGGCGCATATCGTCTCCACGTGTGTCTGCCAGTTCTCCCTGGAGTTCATCGCTTCTCCGCGGGCGCACAGCCTCGTTCTGGAGGGGCAACGACACGACTTGTGCTGAGAGATACCACTCACAAGCACAGGACCGAAACAGATATCCGGTCACATGAGGACGTCCTGCCCGGAGGCCCTGGCTGTGCCTGTTTTTCGCTTAGTTTATCTCAAAGTTTTCTACGATGTATCGTCAGCTGTTTTCACAGGTGTGTAGCCTAAATCACTTCTTCGTGGAATGCCTTCGCTTCGCCAGCGAAAGACCCACAGCAGCCCAGTCTGCTCCCCTCGTCGCATCAATTCTCAGATATGCCTCGTAGAGCCACACCGGAGAAATCGGATCTGAAATCACTCCAAACCCAGCTACTTGATGAATTTCCTCTGGGTTGTAGGCTCAACGCGACAGCACGCAGCCTCGGACACGCGCCTCTACCAGCACCGGTGCCAGTGACCACATTTCACTGATTCCGTCATCCTGAACGACCTGCCTTCGCGTCGTAGCCTCGTTCCGCTTTCTTGAAATCTCTCATGTCAATGATTGTGCACACTGTGGCTTCACTTCCTGGAGGAGGGGCGTCAGGGTCAACGGTTGTTGTTGTTGTCCGCTCGGTTGTCCACTCCGCCAGTCGCGGCTCTTTTCTCGGAAAAATCTTGTAGTCAGGCTCGGGTAGGGCCTCCCCCGCTACGGCGCACCCAGCACACCAGTACAACGGCAGACGTGAACAACATCCATACTGCCATTGCCACAGGGCAGAGTGAAGGCGTGAGCCTAGCTGAAGCACTAGAAGCCCTAGGCTATGGGCTGCGTGTCTGCTCCGCGGGAACTGTGTCGTTCCCCTCAGGATGGGAACGCGATTTGGAGTAGGCACGTCCACACACTGCTAATGACACCTGCAGAGAAACTGTCCAGCCGAACAAGCTATTATAGTCTGCGAGTTCATGAAGCGTCGCACGTACAGGCGCACCAGGTCTGTGGAGCACGGACGGGGCCAAGCGGAATCCCCCTTCTGGAACTCGGAAATCACACCGCTGTAACCAGGGGCACTAACGAGGACGGCTGTTTGGCCTTCATGGCACGACGAACAGCAGAGACCATTGCAGAAAGGACCTTGGTCAGCAGGAGCACACCTCTTGGAAACTGTATCCGACAGACCAGACAAGCCAACTCCTTAAGAAGCGAGGACTGTGATCCATTTACTAGCTAGATCAGTACTTACAGCACAGCGGAAGCCAGTCGCAGAGCTGGATGTCCACGAGGCTTGAACCTGGCAGCACACGGCAAAACAGTTCACACAGTGGGTCCGGGAAGACTCCAGAAGACACTTTTTCTCATCTCACCGTTGCAACACAGTTTAGGAGCTGCTTTCAGCTATCCGCTCGACCCAACTTAGCTGGAAACTGCTCGAAGGATCACTCCGGAGAGATCATGGAAGGCTTTGGTACAGGCATCAGAGATTAGCCAACCCAGAATGAGAGCACTCGCCTTCGGACAGACTCGCTGCTCTGCGACAACGCTGCGTACTGTTAGTTATGTTGGCTCTACGCTGCATCGCACGTGTCCGGCTGCACTGGTGTACGGCTTCAGCGGGAATGGCTTCAATGCGCGGGGGCCTGAGCCTTACCAGCATCTGAGCGTCCTGGGAAGAGCACGCCGGGGTCGCGGCAGGTAATAAAAGGCTTCCAGTGTGCGGTGTTGCTCCGGAGCAGCTTCTAGTACGAGAAAAAGTCTGACTGTTCCTGCTCTCGTGGGCCCTTTCGTGCTACCACAACAGTGGGATGCTCCGCATGAGAAGCCAGGTAATTCTCACCTGATTTGTCATCGCTTTCGCATACACCTCCGTTCAGAGCAGAGCCGCGGAGTGCTCGCGTTCGCACGCGATAGCTATCGTTGCTGTCACCTTCTCCGTTTCTGCAACTATGAGTACAGGTGTTCCAATCGGACCACGGAGAAAATTCACAGTTGACGCGCGCATACTTGCAAAACACAAGACCTCCGCCGAGGTTCCGGTCCAGCCCCACTTCGCATTCTGCTGCGAACTCCGGATCTTTCAACGCCTCTTTGTAGCACGCTTTCAGATCTGGAGCCGATTTATCGCACTTCGCAAGTACCTTCTCGCACGCCGCCCTGCAGTCCTTCGTCCCCGCCGTGTCCTTCAGCATGGCGTGGCTGCAGTCGACTGTCGCCGAAAAAGACGCAAACCAGTGAAGACTCAATCAAAAACATGGATCAATCGATCGCGAAGCATTTAGAGGGGGCCACACCCCGAGACGCGGTGAACAACCGAGCTGTTCTTTCCTACAGAGAAGGAAGCTTTCGTCGGTCAGGAACTGAAGACGTCATACGAGGGGCGATGGAGCTGGACTCACTACAAGGATCACTAGCAGTGGCAGGGAACGTTGAGTTAGTTAGCTAGTGATAGTTCGCTGGCTTTTTATGCCAGAGAAAGCGAAAAGAAGGTGACGTCAGCACAGTGGACACAGTTCTTTATGGCACTGGGACGGACGGCAGACATGTCACGGGAGGTTTCGGCTGGGCCGGTTTTGTCGTGTGTACCACAAACGTTACCGCGGAGAACTCTCCCGTACTGAGTTTCCATTAGAATCCCACCTATTGACTCTGTTGTGCCGCTCCAGGAGGACAAGCCCTTCTCGCAGAACGTGTCCAGCTCCGCGTCGTTCTTAAATGACGTGTACGTGGGAAGCGAGGCGCCCGATGGAGATGTCATAACCGGGCAGTGCACGCGGACGCCGCCAGAAGCCGCGAAAAAGACCGATGAATCCGCTGAGCCAGATAAGTTAGCTTTGTCGAAGAAAGCCCCGAGATCGTTCAGAGGGCATACCGTCGAGCTGATTAGCTTTCCCCACGTGTCGCTCGATCTCCACACCTCCTCGGCGCTGCAGGGGACAGTGGCGGGCGTAGCGCACTTGCAGGATTTGGCCCCCGTCGCTTCGTCCGTATGCAAGAACGGAAGCGAGGTGTTTTCGTCTGCCCTCTGGGCGCGACTCAGGAAGCACACCGGAGGTCGAACGACACGATCTGGAAACAGGCAAGCAGACATACCCATGAGCGAGCTGCAGCCTTTCAAGTGCGGCCAAAAGCACATACGCGGACGCGCGGCAACATAGCACTTGCTTGCGATTCGGTGGCGCCAGCTGCGGATCAAGAGTCCTGCCAGCCACACGATGTTTAGCGGTTAGCCGAACACGTCAGCAACCAACATTGTTCAGCCGCCGGGCGTTTGTGGCTGGAGCCTTCCTCCCAATCTAAACAAGCCCGGAAACAGGGCTCTGGCGTAAACCGCACCCCGAATTGTCAGACTCCCGCGATGAAGGACAACAGACAAAACCCTCAGTCTTCCTTAGGAAGACAAATTTGCCTCGCGTAAGAAAACAATCTGTCCTTGAGCTGTCTGTGATAACGGATGTTCTCCTAGAGAGAAATAAGAGACACCGAAACTTCCCTATGTTCATCCACATAGACACACTTTCATAGCCTCCTGACCGCTGCAGCCAACTTGCAGCTGAACACGTAACGTGCGCCTTGAAACTGCGCTGAGTTGATGGGGGCAGCGAAGGTCATCCACTTTGGAGCCACCGTACAAGCAGAGCTTATGCGACACAGTCTGCTCCGCTTTCTTGTTCTGACAATTCTTCCATTGTCTGCTCTTTGGCTCCTAGCGGAAGAACTGAAGAAAACACTCAGATGATTCGCCTTGCACGTAAGCACGAAAACTCTATCGGGATATAAGAGTATACAAACCGACCCCAAAGAGACCAGCTCTGACAAAAGCCTTTTGTGTGACCCGCGTACCTTCGACAGCCTCCCTTTCGTACAAACAACTGCCATCTCCGGCGTCGTTCAGAGTTGCTGCAACGCACTCCCACTGAGACTGCTGGATAAGGGCGGCACTTTTTGCGCAAGCGTCAACAGCAATCTCGCACAATTCCCGGCACTGCTTCGTCTCGTCCGCCGCCGCGTACCTCCCGGAAACGAGGCTGCAGTCTAAACGCCAGGACAAAGCCTGCATGTTTTTTTGGTTTACCAAAGAGAGGAAATGCTGCGTGTCTGCAGAAGTTCGACCCCAGGCGGCTAAGATTGCCGTCCGAGTATTCACGGTACGCGAACAGTCCGGAACGTAAAGTAGTGAGGAGAACAGGAAGCCCACTTCTCCAGTCAGAGGCGCAAGCATCAGCAGGGAATCGCCAGTGCTTGTCGCCAAATGAATGCACAAGTGTTTGCAACGTTTGCCTCTGTCAGCCAGACGCGAGCGGACCCCATATGCGTATGACGAGACGACCGTAGCGTCACTTCAACAGAGTCCACACGCGGAGTTGCGCAAGAAGTGCGGTACGGCACCTTTGTGGGCTCGTCATGCAGCTGTGCTTTAGTGCCACGCAGCCTGGAAGACACTTGCGCGAAGTCGAAGCTCTCAAGGCAACGTATCAATATTCAAAATGGGGTGACGGCGCCGTACAATGACGTTCAATGAGGTCTCCGTGAACGCCACAGTCTTGCGCGCTACGAGTTGACGCAGTACCCCGACGAGGGTTCCATGGCGCTCAGAGGAAGTGACTCGGCAGATGCGATTGCTGACCATCCAGGTACAGCCTGTCGCACGCGACTGATGGTAGAAGAAAAGGAAATCCCCCGTCAGGAGTCTCGTTCTCTCCCAGCCACTAACTGTTGAATCAAATTCTCGTCCCTGATAAGACATCTCCAGCACCTCAACAGGCGAGGATAACGTACCAGGAGTCGGGTCTTCCTTGCACGCCTGGAGTTTCTCGGAACAGTCTCTCGTGTTTGTTGCTGCAAGCAAACCCAGACAAGTCTGCGGCGCAGTATTCTGGCGTGTTTGGAGAAATAGCGACAGAAAAACGCGGAGACGAGCATAACACGCTTCAGACAAAAGGCGGGGATCGCTTTCCCGCAACGCCTTCGGGAAAGGAGTGGCAGATGTCAGTGGAGTTTACGCGCCCTTGACTTCGTGACGGCGCCTCTCGGTAGTGTGTACCCGACAAAGCGCCAGCCGTCTACGAGTAGCTTGGATCGCCACTACTCGTGCGTGCTGTTTGGGTGGACGAGAGCTAGCTCCCCCCTAGGCCCTCAGCTGACTGTCAAGTTTTGCCGTCTGCAGACTAGAAGTCTGAATATGGCGAATACCGAGACGCACCAACTCTAGTACCACGAAAGCGCGGGGTCAGGGAAGACGATAACGGCAAAGCTCTGTCAACAACTCGAGAACGGCTTGCAAATAAAAGTACGCCCCACTGCCAAAGACTGCGCCGTTAAAGAGTGGCTCAGTGTCGTACCGCAGTATGCCGAAATGGGGGTGTCCACGTTCCGCGGAAGTCCCAACTGGTACTGCTTCACCCCTAAGTCGCCAGCGGGAGGCTGGCACCTGTGGACACAAGGAGAGTCGCACGCCATCAACTAGACACCAGGCAAATCACAAAACACTCAGTGGTACCACCGACCGCTACAGTACACGGAAACGCCCTACTGCCCAGATCCACATCGGCCCAGGTACTTCTAGCATGACAGCACTTCCCTCACAGGTCTTCAAAGGCCACCCAGCCATTTCACGTTGCCAAGCGGAGAATTCAAATGAAATTCAGCGAAGACTTCTTTCTAGCGACATATAAACAACTACACTTTTCAGTTGTCGCTCAGTGAATGCCACTGTTCTTCGGGCGGCCAAGGGAGATGGCACCCACGGGGGCACCTATGGACTGCACGCGTTCACGGGCTCTACGTGCTGGTCTCACAGAATATTTCTAGGGCTCCCGCCGTGGTTCACAGCCGTAGCGATACTCGTAGCTACGAGGGGGTGCCATGCCAAATGCTTATGTTTCCGGCCGCAACGCGGCCCCGCGTGCATCGCGGCTGCCTTCTCGAGCAAGCAAACCCAAGGTGGATGCCAGCCGCCACGTGAAGTACGGCGCCTCTAGGAGGGGCTAGCAGCACGACAAGACTTTCCCACGTGTTCCGCCACAGGTACAAAGCGCGCCACGTTTTTCAGTAAACTCTGTTACACTGCTAGCAGGGCCGTCTGCACGTCAAACGGCTTTGTTTGGCTGTCTCATCCTCAGCGGTCCAGAAAGAAAGCGCTGACAAGCAGAGTGCCGAAGTCGCCTTACGGAGCTGTACAGCCTGACCAAGCCGACAGACGATCACAGCTCTCGACCGTCTCGCTGCTGTGCTGCAGCAGCGAGCCGCTCGCTGTGCCTCCTTGGTCCGGTCGGTCACTGCTTTCATTCTCCTTTCCTTCTCCATTGCCTGGTGCAGCTGACTTTTCGTTGGGCTGAGCCAAACCTTTCTCCTCAGTCTCACGATGTTCTGGCTTAGGCGAAGGTAGTGGCTGCGGCTCATCTATCTCCGAGGGAGCAGACGGAGTAGCTTCGACAGAAGGGACGGTTCTCGATCCTGTGTCTGTTACATGCGGAATTTCGTACCAGCACACCAGCACCGTACTACAATTGCTGATTGTTCTCTAACAGTCGGGAACGGCTGCTCTTGTGCGTTGTTTACCCCAGTGTAGGTGTGCTGCGTTGTCGCAAAAGCGCAAGCGACAGCTTGGGTGCGCACTCCATCCAGCGCAGCTTTTCACCGATTTCGGTATCGTCAGAAAGACACAGCTAGGAGCCGTCCTTCTTTCCACACTACGCGAATGCCAAGAGGTCCCGAGCTAGAATAGAGATCGCGACGTCCTCAACTTGCTGAAGAAGAAACTGGACACAATAGTTTGCCACACGTTCTGCAGACTCCAACACCGGTCTCGCTGACACCCCGGAGGTCGGTGGGAAAGTATTCTGTACTTTGTAAACGTGCCCTCCATGCCTCGGAGAGCTCTACGCAAGAATTGTCACGTACTGGCACAGGTCGCCGTGTCGTGCTGGATCAAGGACTCGGTAGGGCAGACGTCACCCCCGTCCATGAAAATGTATCGGATCTTTGTCCGCGTCCGAAGAGGGTCCTCTCCGAACTTGAGTGTGCTAAGTTTGCAGGCACCCCACTCGCTCCAGTTGCCCTGCCAGCAAAACTCCTCGCAGGCGGGGAAGTCTGAGCTCCGCTCGCACGGTTCCTGCTCAAGCAGCACGCAGTCCTGCCCTCGACCCTTCTTCGGTACGAGTATGAATCGCTTTCGCGTCTTGGCAGGTTTCGATCCCTTGCTGCAAGCATCCACGCCATACTGTCTGCTGGAAATCATCGGCTTCTCTACGGCTTGATTAAAGAAACGAACAGAACGCCTACACAGGGGCGCCGGGATTTGGACATGTTTCGCACGCGCTTCCACTACACACACAGGACACGGCGCAGGGGCTTACCTCAGTAGGCGCATTGAGGGTGTATCACACTGAACTGTGACTGTAGCCCCGCGCTTCTAGTGTAGTTTCAACGATAAGCTGCTTGGTCGTGCTCGCGAGAAGTAACCGATCTCTTAACCGGCGGACTGATTGCTGAGGCACGCTGACATCTTTGCCTGTGCCAGGCTGCTCGTGTTCTTTAGTAATGTGAGATGCGGAGGTGTTCCCACTACACTTGCTGAAGCACAGCTGATCCACTGTCAAATGCCGTTGCCAAGCACCGTGCTCCCCCGCAGCAACAAACCTTCCTATTTTTTGAGCTCGGCGTCCGAGGGTCCGTAATACACAAAGCAGAAAGAGAGTGCAAGTGAGGCACCATGCCAGCCAGAGCAGGCCATTGCGGACAAGACCTAACATGTACGCCGTCAACCACCTAAACACTCCCCAGGGACTAACCTAGGGACCGAACTAACCCGCAAGCTCACCGTTCTGTCGTTAGTCCACCACATCTGAGTTCTGCATCCACTGCGACCGCACTAAGAGGCTTGGCCACGACAGATAGATAGAGAGATGTAAACACACCACATTGTTTCGAACCCCTGACACGATGTCGCCGCACCCCTTCTGTACAAGTTCTGCGGCCTACAAGACTACGGACCAGGATGCCGCCAGAGCGCTAGGAAGTTGCTATCGCTCGAAGACAGCGCAGGGCCTAACCAGAAACAGCCTCCAGAAAGAAAGTTACCCACGCTGCTCGGAGCGGCAGGAGAAAGAGCCGACATATCGAACTGGAGCTGGTTACTGCTGTCCGTACCTCCCGCTGAAGCACGTTGCAGAGCACGCGCTCCATTCCGTCCAATCAGTGGGGACGCAGTCACTATCAGCCGGCCAGGACCAAGGCGGTTCTGCTGTTGTTGTTGTTGTATACAAGAGCTTGCCTGGCCACCGGGTCACAAGCAAAGAGCCCGCTCTCTTCTCATGGGCTCAGCGGAATGCAGTCATTTGCTGGCTCCTACAAGCAGCAGAAGCCGCTTTCCCGGTTCTGCGCCGAAGCATGCAGCAGGCGTCTTTCGAATTTCGAACGGAACCCGCCAACAGCAGGACTCGCGCCGGGCATAGGCTGCACCTCGGGTAAACCCCGCAGCACGCAACCAACTTGTTCATGGAAAATAACTATCAGCTCCGTCTGATCTTCCCCGACAGCTATCAGAAACTGGCGAGTCCGACACTACCGAAATGCCGAGACTATTCGAAACTGCTTGTCGCCTTACTGCAGCTGGTTCGTACCCGGGCAAAACACGTATCTGAACTCTTCCGTGCAGCGGTAGTAACCACCTCGAATGGTATTGTCTCCCAGGATCAGATCTTCGCCCGCGTACGGGGGGAAGGGAATTTGCTCCCAGGATGTCTGTGATGTAGAAAACCCCTTTTCGCATAAGTTCTGCTGTGTCAGCTTGAAGCCATGCGCCACTACCTTTAAAGTTCCGCCTGCTGACTTGCACAAGCTTCCTGCGGGAAAAACAAAAAGATAAGATGCAGCTGTGTTCGCAGGCACACTCGCCCGCGTCCGGGGAGTACTATTTTTCCGTTTGCCGCGGGCACCTTATGATCAGTACGCTTGAGAGGAGAAACTGCTAAACTCGTACAAATGAACCTCAACAGAACCACTCAAACCCATAGGGAACCACTGTTGATTCTCTCACGCCTGGCCTGCAGCAGATCTGCGAGACGAGCAAATCTGAGTGTGCCCACGATTCTCTACACTGTCGAAAGTCGGCGCCCCAGGCATGGAGTAAGGCAGGGGAGGATTACCTTTTGATGCCGCACGCTGGTAGACTTGAGCGAGGGCAGGGTGCTAAATCTCTACGACCGGACAAACGGGCGAGACGGTTTACGGATGCCAGCTCTACCACCCACTTCGCTCGTCCTACAGAAGGTGTGCAGCGTGCGAGCCCGGAGTCGGGATTTAACCTGACGTGCCTCCGTGCTCAGCTTCCTCTTTGCTCACACCCGCCAGGCAAGCAACCCAATAGTGGTAAACCAGAAAACTGAAAAAGGATGCGTGCCTCATATCTCAACGACTGGTGCGATCCTACATCGCGGCTCTTCGCCTCCAGTAGAGCTGCAATCCCTGCTGCTGGAGACGAGTGGAGCAACCCAAAACTGTCGTCCTGTTCTAAAGTGAAAAGTGGATTTAAGAAAGAGTGGAAAGCTTCATGTCTGCAGCAATGGTATCTGCACCCGATTGCGGCTCTGCGCCTCCTGCCGCGTGAGTGACCCCGCGTCTTCGCCCGGTCGAGCTTCCCCGACGATTAGCGATCAGGGTCCTTTCGCCAGCGAAGAAAGCGTAAAGTCTGCTTCGCGGTATGGTTTCGAAATCCCAACACAAAAACGTTTGCCGCTGTCAACCCAGATCCATCTGCACTCCTTCTGACACGTGGTTTCCCCGCCGACAAGAATTCCCACCTTCGGGACCAAGCAGCTTTGACCAAGTGAGTGAATCGAAGAGGGCCTGCTGCGGCGAGCACGCGGGTATTTCATGTGGGCAGTTGCACGAATCCGTCTTGGAATCCCATCCGCGCATGTTTTGATACTCGAGAGCCTGCATGTCAACTATTGTGCAGGCGGCAGCAGCTAAAAAGGAAAGACAGCAGGCACCGACATACCAGCAGCCGGGGCGGGAGTGGGACCTGTCCGCAGTGGGCTTTTTGCGGAAGCTTACTGCCGACTGCATGGGTGTCGGTCATACAGTACGACGATTCTTCGCCACCCTCCCACCGCTGACAGCATACCTAGTCATTTTGCATGCTGCGACAGACCCAGAGCCGTGGTGCGATACACCCTGGCAACCACAAAGAAGTGCAATTGCTTACGATCAATGGGGGGAGCAGTAGTCGAAGTCGTCAGCGCTTCCGTCGCAGATGCTGTTGCGCACACGCACGCAACACGCCAAACCAATTCAGGCAACTTCCCCAGCGCCAGAGTACCGTGTTGCAGTGCGTGGACACAAATGAACAACGGAACCCGTAATCATGCAGTGCACGCCGTGTCTGATAAGAAAACCGCTTTTGATAGGCCTGCAAGCTGGAGAGGAATCAGCGTGCAAAGGTCCGGCCGTGTCATGGATGCGCACAGCTTCGTTTGGTAAGGAACCCGTACTCCTCAAAGCCTTGCTGGCGCGTGCATGCGCCTGAATGATTGTCGCTTTCCTGGCTGACTGAAAAACTGCATGACTTATTTTGTCGTGGATTTTGGCCCCTTTCGAAAAGAAACTAGATACATGAAGCTCGACCATTCGTAGATTTTACCAGGCTCGTTTTCACGCCTTTGGAGACCTACACTGAACACGGCAGGAACTCCTTGCTAGCTCCTACACGCTTTTGGTGGTCGGGTCCCATTCAGGCCCACTCTGGAAGTCGGGTCGCTGAGTGCCCACGTTTCTCGGCAACTTACTGGGCATAACCGTGCACTTTTGCTTCCACTCCTTAGGCGTACTTTCCACGAAACACTCCCAAATATCTCTGCCTTTCGCCGAGCACGCGCGGGCAAGCTCTTCACACTCTGTCACGCAGTCTCTGGAACTGCCTTCCTGAACGTGTGTTACATACAGCACCACGAAACATTTGATCGACCAGGGGGTGCCCGGAGTATGGCTTGTCACGTTGTGGCGGTTTCTTCCCCCTCCGGAAGTTTGCGGCGGCGGACTGAAGAGGCGCGCTACACCGTTGCAGTTCGCTCTCTTCCGCAGTCCATGCACTGCGTAGGACAGGCCCCCGAGACTTGCGCCTCGGGTGAGTTTCGCGGATCAGGTCCGCTCCACTGCGGCCACAGAATAGGCGGTCGATGCCACCTGAGCAGCTGACCCGTCATACTCGTCGAGAGCCACAGAGTTCGAAAGCTATGCGCATCGTTACCTTTTGTCGCGCCGCCTGGCAGTCCGGACGATAAACTGCAGCAGGAAAGAAGTTCGGGACGACATACGAAAGCTGGTAGGCGCACCGTGAAGCACAGCAGCGGGCACGCCAATAGAGGGCGTGCGTACATAGAGCCGCACAGACCAGAGCCGAGTTCGGCCGCAGGTGCGTGTGTTGGGATGAGAATGAATCTGCTCGAGCTGGTCTACAAGCGAAAACCACACGAATGTGAAGGCGCAAAGATTTGTTTCAACGACGACGCAACGAGCACCGCCTTCTTGCAAACGCCACAATGTGGCCTCACGCGGGTCCGCACACCACGTTGGGTTTCGGCTTTTGCGCGAGCACGTTGGCGGTGACCGACCACGGCGAACCAAATACCCTTTCGGCCCTCTCTGAGGTGCGACTACTTTGGGAGCTCCAGCAAGCACGAGAGCAATGACCGGTTGTGAGTACTTTGACTTAAGCAAACGGTGCTGCTTTTTCTGAATATAAGGGAGCCTGCGCCGTAACAGACTCTGACCGCCTGTTGTTGCGCCCTCTCCACGGCCGCCTCCGTCCGAATAATTACCTGGTCGATTCTCTTGGGAAGGCGGAGTTGCGCTCACTGATTGAAGAAGCGCAAAACACAATCAGAGGAGTACGCATTACAAAGATGCACACGCTCTCGAACACCACCCCGCCCGCTTTTGCCCGGAGTACTTGAGGTAGCCACACACTTTCGCGGAGTTGCCCCAAGAGGACTGAAAACATCGCGTCATTGCCATTCCACGGCACCTCAGGCCCTTCGGCTATATCGACGCGGTATGTCTGGGTCATCTTTCTACTGCACTTGATTCGAAAGAATTTGGATTTTCTGCCAGCGGAGCAGGAAAACGCCACTGACGCAACGTCACGAAGTGCAACATCGTCAGACAGACGGTGGGCACGCAACAAGCACCTTAGTGGCAAGCAACGCCTAATTCCCAGTTCGAGTTCACCACCTAAACACTGGTCATTGAAGAAGGCGGCTCGGCTGCATCGGCGTTGCGGCAGCCAGCGCCGTCCCGGGTAACCGGCCATAGCTTGGAAACAGTTCCGAGACCGCAGTCACCGCAGGTAATTTCCGAGAACGGCTACCTGCACTGGCCGTTGCTCTGAATACCAAGTCTGCGAAGAGACAGGATCTCTTCTAGTGCTTGCGCCTCTGTCCGTCAGAGTTTACCCGGTGCTGTACACGCTTGTCATGCACCCAGCTCCCCGAGTTCAGAGCCTCTATCACGCTGCTAACCACCGCGGCTTACCGCTTTTGGCGTAGAGAAGTCGAACATCTGCGGGAGAGCTCGGAAACGTCGTCCCTCTTTGCAACGAACCCTCTGCGCAGTCTCCATCCTGAATCAGGTCGATCACAGGATACCAGTTTCCGAAAACCGAGCTAGTGCGAGAGTTTTCAGTGCCGCCATTACCAGTGGTGTTCTGTTGGGACGACCGTGTCTTCGGACTGGCGGTGGTTGACTCTCCGTTTTGCGACATCGCGTCCCCGCTACGGGCGGCGACCTGCTCTGCGGCGGCGCTGCCGGTCCGCATGGAATCTTTTTCAAGGAAGGCGACACCTGCAGGCAGGTTGGCCGGCGGTCCGCCAGGAAACCAGCTCTTTGTTTGCCTCGAAAGTGCCACCAAGGGGAAGCTGTCCGTGCCGATCACGGAAGCAAACACGTAAGAAGGGTTGCTTAGAACAAGGGTTTCTGTCTTCGCCTCAGTCCACTCCCCGGCGACAGATTTATTTATGGTCTGCAAGCAACGGCGGCATAATCGGGAGCCCCTGTGTTTTCACGGTCCTTCCTCCAGTCTGCATCACGCTGGTATGCATGCCGTGACAGACGACTGGTACAAACGACACCGTACTTCCGGCCGCACGGCTTGACAACAGTCCGTCAAGCTGAACAACCGCTTGCTAAGTAATCAACAGACGGGCAAGCTTGGCAGGTCAAGCTCCTTAGTTCTGCAGCGTCCGAGACGAACCCGAGCGACCCATGATCCGTCGGTTTACAGAGCCGTGCCTCCAGCAGCACTCCAAGAGTCGCAAAACTGTTGCTTGTCTAGCATGCCGAAAAACATCGCTATGACTCCGGCCCGCTCTGCTCATGTCATAGCGGCAGCGCAGTCGCTGTTTAAACCGTCTCTGGTCGCCGAAAACGTTCCACACCTTACTCGGATATTATCTTTTTTGGCGCAGTCCTAGCAGGAACCAGGACTCCAAAAAGGAAAGAGCGCGTACTCTAACAGCTGAAAGGCAGTCGCTAGGCAGGTGCTGCGTCAGATAATGAACGCCATGCCTGAAGATAGCGGGTCCACATTTCTTTTGTGCAGCACGTAGTTAGCTTGTCAGCCACATGGCAGCTTATTACCTGAAGACCAACATCATTTAGTCTGCATCCGACAGTGCAGTGGGTCCCTGCGATTTCATCGAAGACCATGTACCCAATCCGCACACGCTGCGACGATGGAATGGGCCGTAGGCTGTTGAGAAAGATTGTCGCTTGGGTCGTTGTGGTAGCGCTGACGACGGGAAACGGGAGTTTCTCTTCAGAGTCCGTATCATACGGGTAATCCTGAATCTGCAAGAGGACTACAGGCTGCGGCACCACGGAAGGGACACAACGGGAACATATTCTTTACGCTGTCACTCTCCGAAGCCCACAGCGCCTACGCCTACACATCAAACATAGCTGCAGCTAACCGATCTGGGATATCCGCGGAGAACTGCTCACAAGTCCTCCAACTTCGGTCCGACAAAACAGTGTGTGCAGACGAAACAGGTTGAGGCAGTAACAGCTAGCACGCAGTCGGACCAGCGTTCACTGAATACGTGGTTTGAATGCACAGGCAGACAGCAGCCCACACTTCCGCCTCGCCTGGCCCCGCATGGTGGACCCGGCGTTAGCACTTGGGCAGTAACAATATGCTCACGAGTCTACTCTTCGAAAAAGTGGCTTTCTGAACAACGAGGATAGCGGGGAACGTCGGCTCAAGCAGCACTTCAGAGAGGCGTGGTTACCTTTGAAGATTTTAGGGAAACGAAAAACCGTATGGTCGCTTGCTTGTTGCCGAAAACCAAGTAGCTGCCAACGCGCACGTATCCGCCAGAACCGGATACAACAAACCTTCCTTCGGAAGAGGCAAGCCAGCCCAGCACCGTGGCCGGGGTCGCAAAGCCTGCATCGCATTGCAATTCAACATGTGAATCCGGTCTCGGCCTTGGGGGTACTGGCTTCTGAACAGCAAGCGGTGAGTCCGGTTGTCGGCTGACCGGACTCGTGGCAACCGAGGAGAGGATGTGCCGAGTTTACTGAGACAAGGCCACTCAATTTCAACCACGTTTCGCCGGGATCCTCGAAGCGACACGCTGGAGACGTCCTTCGTTCTTCCGCCCCTTTTGCCCGACACGTCGACACGAAGGTGGTCTTAGCGCAAAATCCGCTAACAGGAAACACATGCGGTGGAGCAAGGGGACGGACTCGGAACGCCTAACACTTCGTACGCAAAGATAGCACTTGCCCGCACCCCCACCTACCTAACCTCGAATAACGAAGCGCTTTCAGCGCGCACAAAAACAGAACAGGTACACGCGCACTCCCGGGAAAGAGAAGGACGCCACAAGTGGACGAAGCAAAAGAAATACGACAGGATCGGGTTTGATGGGTGCGAGCGGCTAATCCTCAGTTCCTCTACTGTCTGGCACCGCTTGCTCGCTTACCGACACTGCACAAATCTGTCTTGAAGCGGACCTCGAATCCGGTTGACTTCACATTTCGGATCTGCGCCACTCCAACGGCGTTTGTGCCCTCTGGAACACCTGATTCGGCATTCAGGCAGACAGACATCTCCAGGAAAGTAGAACGTAGACTCGGAAACGTAAAGCATTTCACCGTATGGCTCACTTGGGATTTGTGGAGTGGCGAGAAATAAGTCATCAAGTGGACGTCCGGGACTCGGCCGATTGCCCCACGGTGGTTGAACAAGCCGAAGTTTAACCGGAAGGAGCACTCATTCCTTCACGTCACGAGCGGTGTGTTTAAGACTAGTTTACATTGGCTCGCAGGTTTACTGTATCATGGAAGCATAGCTACGATGATTAGGTAGTAGAGGCTAATGCAATCGAACACATAGTATTGACGTCAGTGATAGAATCAGGAGAATCTCTAATCTTTCAAGGAGCGACATCAAAACTTAGTACGCATAGGAACGAACATAAGCATACCGTACGCCCGGCTCGAGAATGAATGAGCACGTGGAAGCAGGTCGCCGAACGAGACACCTCGACTTTCAGAGCACGTTTTCCCCCTGTCACTTTCAGCTGGAGCAACTGCACACGTGGCTCGAGTGGTTTCCTCCGGCTGAATCACGGTTGAGTGTTGCCGACCGGCAGCTGCGGACGCGCTCAGTTTCCAGTCCGAGTGCCGCTGAAAACAGAACTACGCGCAGCTCCGCCACGGCGCAGTTGTTCCGACATACTTGTACCTGGGCGGAACAGGCCTCACTCCCCGAGCCATACTTCCCTCATCTCGAAGCGGTCGAGCAACTGTAGCACTTGCTTTGGCTTACTGAGGATGACAACGGGTTCGCTGATTGGTTTCTTGAACAGAACAGTAGTCCACTTTTCCGTTACAACGACGAAGCCATCTTCCAGATTGCCAACTGCACACCGTACATACGTACTTTCCGGGCGTCGTCCTCTCTGGCGCGTGCCGCGTCCAGAGTTGAACTTGCATGGAGTCCTATCTCCGTTCTTCCTGTCTACGCCGGGGACAGCAACCCGGATCGCCAAGCGGCCTATCTGACAAATCTGGACATGGCGTTTACGGCTGACCTGACTATCAGCCCGAGCATGGCACAAACTGATCGCGACGTTAAAACACCTCAGCTCGGATCACAAGCCTCTCAGACAGAATCCCCCGGGCCGAAAAGGCTCTGAAACACAGCGCGCTGCTTGTCGTTGCCTACTGCGTAATCCAACATTCTAGGTGGGTATCTGCTCAGGCAGGCAGCCAGAAAGCCAGCGAGACCACCGGCAGCCGGAGCTGACGGAAACTACAGAATGGTGTCTGCCTCTCAGTTTGTGACTCAGCGGGGTGCCCGTAGAGCTAGGGGGCGCGGACAGATCGGCGTAGTCATCCGCAAAAGTGGCGTCACTAAAATGGAGGAGCAAAACCGTCAACCGAACCGCTTGGGTCCCGACTAGCCTGGGCTGCAGATGCCCGCGGTAGGTAGCCCCAGCCGCGCCCTGTTACCTAGGGAAGCCCGCGCCGCTCGGCCGTCCAGACGCGGTGCCTTCGGCATTCCTTACCACCAGGCGCGGATGCAGTGACCTCTGTACGCAACGATCAGCAGAAAAGAAATATGTACACAACACCACACTCCGACCCCGACTCAACAGAAGACAACGCACGCAGCAATGAATGGCGCGCAGACACTCCCGCGAACAGTTGCTGCTTTGCTGGAGCAACGACGTGCAAATTTCGGGTTGGCACCACAACGCAGAACAGGACGTATAGGGTTCACTATAAGGACACAACGGAACCGCAAAAACGACTGGACAAAGCACTGCAAACGTACCAAAGAGCAGCCGCAGGCCTCGGGGTCAGCACAACGCGACGTCAGACGAAAAAAAAACAAACGCAGTGTTTTTGCCCTTGACGAGGCCAGGGCGAAAGTCTCGATGAATTCCGCTTTTCACCCGGCCAGTTTCACTGTCCGGCAAAAGTTCCCGCTCCGCGTTTTCGCTGCTGATAAGAATGGTAGAGACTGAGCTAATCGGACACACTGTGTCAGCCTGTGAGAGCTGGTTCACATTTCCTAAGTATCTGGAACAAACCCGCTGTAGCCTGGTACCCTTCAAGAACTCAGATCCAATCCCAGCGTACAAGAATCAGGCTCTACGTGCCTGAGACCAGGTACGAAACAAGGAACTTTGACCCGCGCGATGCATTTTGGGCCCACTGCGGACAAGTACTGCTGGGTAAAGCGGCGGACCCCAACAACGGAGAGTCTACAGAACCTACTCCAGTCTGCCTTGCATTTCCTCAGAGAGTCGTTCATGCCCACGAGACTCGAGTAGCACGCGAACTCGCTGCTGAAGATGTTTGGCATGAGTGAGACAAGTGCGCGGCACTTCTCGCTCAAAATGCCGCATCCGTACTTGCACTGGAACTCCGTAAACACGTTTGGATCCAACGTGCTCGCTGTCTCACAGTCAGCGGTTTGATCTGGTTGAATGAGTCGCACCACAAAAGAGTAAGGGGTCCCCTGAAAATGGAGGGCGAGCTCGTACTTTCTCCGGAGAATATTACCCTGAATGGAGCCCGCGCAGCGCGCTCCTGCCTGTGGCCACTTTACTTAGCAGGCATGCCGACAATGACTTTGTTAGTGGCCCGTTCATTCAGCGTTGCTGCAAACTGAGCTGAAACTGTTTCCCTCGGGCGACGCCCACAGTGTACAAAGACTTCCCATTTGTGTCTCACTACGGTCAAGTCACGGGACAAGCAGAGCGCCACCACATCAGGGATCTGACGACGCTTTCGGACAAGACTCGAGAAAAGACGAGGAATCTGTCGTTCCGCCTGCATTACAGCCCCATTCACCTTGTTCATGACCGCAAACCGCCGCTCCGGAACTCCTGAACAGCGCTACATTGGTTCGGTGGCGGCGCTCTTGAAAGGTGACCGCTCACCGTGCCTTGACGCGCCAGATAGGGTCGAAGTCGCTGCAGTAGCACGCAGAAGGCCACCACTACGGCAACAGGTTCTCTCCTCCGCCACACTGCCTGGACTGGTTTTCTTCGCCTGTCTTCGATGGCAGCGGTAACGACTAACGTGGGAGTCAGGAGAGTCCTCCTATGTGTCCAACCCGGAGTCATCAACGGTGCACGGTGGCTCTAGCTTAGATCAGGGGGCCTACACGCGTACCATGACAAAAAACGGCTTTATAGCGGTGCCCGGTGCAGCCGGGAGAACTAGCCATCCCATAGTCGCTCCTAAATGTTTTGTCTGGCCAGAGGCATTTTTGCCAGCTAACAACGGCAAGCGCCTGTCCCTTGCCAAAGGAGTCTTTCCACTCATGCTCGGTTACGTCCACCTCCTCTTGTGTGCAGGGCATTTCATTGCCCGGGCATGAGCAGCTCCGGAAAGATTCGGAGTACGAGCCAACCTCCGTTACGAGCTTGCAAGTAATCTTCTTCGTGTTTGGAACGTAACAGTTGGTCATGCGCTGCGCCACGCAAAGCCAGCTATTCCCTTCGCTCTTGCATTCAGTCTGAAAGACAGCCGACAGACAGGCAAAAGCGGGCAGCATGGACTCAGACAACAACTCCTCGCATTCACGTATTCGCTTTCTTACCGTATGCATCACACAATGCCCGCGCGCACGCGAAAGAGCCTGCCTGGTGTTATACAGCCACTTAAAACAGACGCTTCTGGCAACACACAAAGACCAGAACGTCCTTTAACCAGTGCGGAAGAGGTTTCTCCCTGTGAAATGAGTCGCCGCCATTGCCGTTACTACCCAAGTGTGGCCCTGCGCAACTCTGACGACACCCGATGCGGCGCGCCGAGTGAAAGAACCATGGTGAGTGTGCACTGTTCTGCCTTGGGCACTCGGAGTAATCCATTGCTCCACCTTAGAACACGTTGACTTTCTCGCAGCGCGCAAGGTGTAGGTGGAGGAAACTAGCAACTGAAGACCACAGACGCCGAATGGCACAGGCACCGCGAGGTCGGGAACGAACGGTAGACGCTTCTGGTAGTAAACTGCGAGCGACTCGGCGCAGTATGCGGTCCTGCTGGGCAGATTTACCGGCTGTTCCTAGCCGCCCTCCAACCTGCCCACATACGCTGCAAAGCGAGAACTACACGGCCGCGGAACTCCCTTTTCAAGTAGAGTCCTGTAAATTTGCCGAGTTCCAAGCTTTCACCCAGTTGAGCCTTCGGTGTTTCCGATGGCTCGTCTATAGTGATCCTCTCGAATCTGCAAGAGGCACTCGTACCACACTATACTGACAAGAGCCCCAAAGACCCCGCCCAACGTGAAGGGCTGTAACCCACTGCTACCCGCAGCTGAACGGAAGGACAGAGATGTGCCTAGGACTCACATTCTTTACACGTGTGCATTCGTCTGCGCAGATTGAGTCGTCGAAAGAAGTGGCGTTCGTTTTCGTGGAAAATGAGTTATCGCAGTCCGCGTCTGTCGACACAAAACAGAGTCGCCGACTTCCGCCTTGACTACGCCTGCCATCAGCGAAAGCTCAGCGTTTCAGTGTCCTCCGTAGAACGTGAAAACTTAGCACTTCAGGATCGCTTGAAAGGCTGCGACTGGCTATACACTATCGTACACACACTTGTCGGACTGGACGTTGACGACGACAGATACGCTCGGACAACGAAACAGCAGATGTGTGAGGCCTGTCACTTTCAGCAACTACGTTCCCGTCACTGGCGTTCGCGGTGCAAGTACCCTGGTAAGCCACCGTAGTCATGCCCGGGCCCTCAATCTGAGGAACTGCGCTCGTTCATCTCTTGAGAAGCTTCCCTGATTCGTCTGCCTGGAAAAAAGCCGTCCTGATGGAAGAGAATCGCTCCCATGGGCAACCCGCGCCACCCAGCGGCGCTGCACCACCGGCGACTTTTGAGTGGAAATGCCACGGAGCCAACACCGTAAAGAATAAAGCACCATTCACGACAGCACGAAGACCGCCTTTCTGCATGGTGAGCAGCACTGCCTTGCCTCCCAGACAAGCGTATCCGCAGTAACAGAGGCCCCGTTAGACTCGCTCCCCTTGAGACGCGAACTGCCCTCCCAAGCCGCAAAACTATCGAAAGCGTCTGGTGATTCACCTCAAGCAGGCGTGAGTGGAGTGCAAAACAACACCAGTGACGAGAGAAGACACGACAGCGACTCCCCGAAGACCAAAACGGAAAGGAGGCTCTATCGGAAAGTACGTCTCGCTATTTGCATTCGGTACGCAAAGCATATCACACCAGCGGACGGAGGCGAGGTAGCCTCCCGAGGCAAATGCGAGTGGGGCTCCGGGTTACAATACATGGTGCTACGAGATAGCAAGCGCATCTAAATCAAGCTGGCATGTAGCTTGATTTAGATGCGCTTGGTATCTCGTATCAAGCTACATGCCAGCTTGTGTGCCCGGAGAGCCGCCCTCGCGGGCAAATTATGGTCGTGCCCCACCGTCCGTTGACGGATACCTTTTCTACCCTCAAAGTCTTGAACACTAATAGCCATGCGGTTACACCGTCACGGCCGCGCAACACCTGATAAACCGAGTGTCTAGCCAGAATGAGCTACTTCGATCCCACTGAGCCGAAAGCTTACCCAGGACCGGCGGAGAAGGCGCCTTTGCGGCTGGCGGCTCTGCAAAACAAGCAGGAAAGGTTAGCCAGGTCGTTCTGTCTTCCAGTACCTTGTGGTCCACTCAGTGTTTCCCAGCTGGCCGAGTTCAAGTGCATACCTGCCAGCGTTCACGAAAGTTCAAAGCTGCGGTGTCGAGGGGTTGCATCGACACTGGCATCACTCACTTACAGCCAAACCTGTCGTTAAAGAAACGAGAGCCTCTTAGGTGCCCTCGAGGGGGCGGAGCGAACCAGGCGGCGTGCGTTTTTCCCAAAACCTAACGGTCCAGCGCCAGCCTACTGCATCTGGCGGAGAAGCCGCTGATCTAACGAGCGGGCGGGGGGAAGGCCTCGAGGGCCATTCGACATGCACTACCGCCCGGGAAGGCTGCACACTTTCTGTTTGAACATAATCCTGGCTGTGCTGCCACAAATGGGAGTGGGAGCACTACCTCCCACGTGCTGTTGAAGACTCAATTCTCACCCCGTCCCCAAGGGACCCGACACCATCGCTTCCTTGTGCGGCGGCTCGCACAGTGCTAAATGTAGAGCTCGCCGTCGTTTTTTAAAAGTCGTGTTTGCCTTTGCGCAGCCGCACTGTCAGCGTAGCTTGAGTAGCAACCTGCGGTGTGGACCCTAACAAGAGGACGCTGCCAGCCGCGCAAGAAGTCGATAGACGAGCAGAACCGTACCGCAGCTCACGAGCTAGGCGAATCACGGGTAACCAATTGATCTGGGTCCGTCCGGCCTGTACTGAGACGCCGGGTATGTTCCACCGCACTTACCTTTGCAGAGTGCTCTCATCCAAGACGATTTGCACTGAGCGTCAGTGGTCGGAGAGATCTTGTATAAGTTTTCGGTGCCTTCGCTAGTGAAGCCGAGAGATCCAGAGAGGAGGACAAGCGTTTGCAGCGTCACAGTACTCTTCCATCCGGGAGAGGCCTAAGAGTCCAGTCCACCCAACAACTGAGCAACTGCTAGGTCACCAGACCTGAACGGTACTTGAGCCTAGCAAGCTACCACACTGTTGCTGGGCCACTCACGGAACCGTGTCTTGTTTACTCACCGGTGTCACATGTGGGGCAGTTGCATTCAAGTAAGAGAAGAGCTACGCGGCCTTCCGTCGGCACTTGCCTGGAAAGTGCGTATGTTCGTCAACAACACGTGAACGAAACCAGCACCCTGTACGACCATCCCAAGGGCCCCTTTGGCGCCCTCGAGAGTGCATTTTTCCCCGGATACTGCAGAATTTGAGCTGCACCTGACAGAAGCCTACACACGCCGTTCGTTCCGTCCGTCGCACTGAATGACCCAGTTCACGCTTGAACTGGGACAACAGATCACAACAGTTGAGCTGCCCGTCGTTTTGGACGCAGTGAGACTAAGAACGCTGTAATGTATTGTCACTGGAAACCAGTGTGAACACGCTGTACTCGTTTGCCTTCCACCTGCTCCACGCTAAGATGCAAGGAAAGTGATACAGCTGGAGTCATTGTGTCTCGCAAGTGAATACTTACTGGCTCAATGCAAGCTTTGTCTTACCTCGGCTTCCTCCAGAGTGCACGTTTCTGCCATAGTCGAGCAAGCACAACTGTCGGTGCTGTTCTCCAGGCCTGCTGCTCCGTTCGTCGGCTCAACCACGCACTGGACCGCAACACCGGACTCTGAGACAGGTAGGACGGCAACCCGGACGGAAAACTGTACACCGGAGAGAAGAACGCCGACTGATCGCGAGCACACACGAGTAACTGGAATTCCCATGTGCAGGGGCGACTCCTACCAAGCTCATGAAGGACGAGGTGCTGGCTTCCACAACGTCGACTTCTGCTGAAACAGCTTCAAAATCCGTCTCACAACGGTCAACGCATCTAAGAAAATCGACCTCCTTAGAGTTTCAAGCTCAGAAAGCCCACAGTCTACCTTTCTGGTCTGGCCGGGAGTGATAAACCGGTGGAAAACCCTGTGCCACTTCATGTCGGCACGGTCACGCAGAATCTGGTCATGAGGCCGTCGCAGCAGACGGGCGTTTTTCACTTAGCCTGTTCGGGCCTGCTACAAAGCAAGCCGTGACCGCCACCAAACCGGAACTAAACAAAAGTTTGAGGCGCGGACAGCCACGGCAAAAGCTGTCCGTGTACGAAGCCCCCCGCGTAGTCCGGATGCGGACTTAACAGGTCCCTTTTGTTACCTGGTACGCAGTCCCACCGGTACACAATACCCCAGGCCCCGCTGCACAGCGGACACTCCGACGCATCGGGCAACAAGGTAAAGAGCGCCACGAGGCACGTCCCTTTGCTTGTGGTGAGCATGGTCTGACAGCCCTTGACGACCTCCTTGGTGACGTCCTTGGGCTGGCAGCTGTAGGTGTCAACATCCTTAACCAGGAGCTGAAGAAAATGCGTCAGCGGCATCACCTCCAGGACCTTTGTGGTTCATACGTGTATGACGTTCAGTCACAGAATAGGGCGAAACCTCCTGTGCTCCGTGGAAGGACACGCGCCGAATTTATCCACGTGGTACTTCGATCACCCTTTCCCACACGCAACGCCACCTCCCAGTTGAGTCACGGGCAGGACGCGCGTGCCTTGGAGGGCCTGCTCTCACGTGAGACCGGAAGACTGCTTCAGCACCTGGGGGTGCGCAAGATATCTGCCAGAACAAGGCTGCTAAAACAGTGGTTTCTCCGGGGTGCGGCAGCGTCCAATACTAGCACCGCAGCTGTGTCTGCAAGGTCCATTTCAACGTAGGAGCGATATCCTGTCAAGACTCTTCAAGCCAGTCCGAAGCCAGGAAGTCAACAATCTCAAATCGAAATCTCACTCGGAATGAAACCGACAACTACCGTAGCAGCACGTCACAGCGGGCCGACGTGTCATCCCCACGACCAGACAGGTTTTCCACTTGTTAATTCTAAAACACGCTCTCCTCCGTGGTCGGCTCTTACAGCTCAGACTTGTTGAGCTGAAAGCGTAGGCCCGCCACCCTCGCGGACGCACGCGCTAAGAATTTTCAACGTCAAACCATGAAGGACCGGCTGCTACAGCCTGACAGGCAATGTATGCTTGAGCCTGTACACTATCGTTAACAGGTAATTCTACATTCGCATCTTCAGTGGGACAAACCGGTAGAGAACGAAGAAAAGTCCTGCGGGTGCCAGGCAAACCCGAGTTTGCAGTTCCCACGTCGTACCTCTAGGCAGCCAGTCAGGGCCTGGACTAGAACCATCTTCTTGCCCGCCGGGCAGGAATATTCCAGATCCCCGGTCGAGGAGGACCAACGCTCGTGCACTACAGTCAACGCGGGAAAAAACAAGCAGAGCTAGGGGGAGGCACTGGACATCAGAGACAGGCAAAACTGTCGGCGAAGATCGGCAAGCTACCGGAAAAGAAAAATATCCTGCGCCGAAAAAAATAGCAACGTGGCCCAAATTTACAACGAACTCAAAAGTGGTACCGCCCCAGTCAAACCACCTTTCCTAAAGACTACTCAGGCAAGATACGTAACGCATTAGCTGGGGTATGGAATCATATAATTATATTCATTCCAGTACCGAATCTCCATGTTTACAGTTGAGACTACCGTGAGCTTCAATCCCATCTGCTTCTTTAGTTTTCGTATCTCAGTATCACTCCACAACACCGCATAGCGGGTCTGCCCTAACACCAGCGATTCTTTCCCCTACTTAACAACAGTGGTGCCTCGATGGAAAAACAGACGTCGTGAACAGCTCGTTTTTTAGGCCGCTGGAGAGAAACGGATCAGCGAGGAAAACGGTAACCGCCGGTTCGGTCGCTCTTACTATACTGGGCTTTTGGTGCGTAACGATTTCGTCTTTCTGTAAGACAGAAAACAAACCAAATACTGCAAAGTCCAAATAATCAGTCCCTCTGGGGGAGAGATCTTCTTATCACTTGGAGCGCAGGCTGCTACATAATCCGTGAAGACGCTGGCTCGCCTTCGTGAACACCTGCAACGCGATGCACACTCGAACTAGTTCATCCCGCTGTTGGTGCAAATACCACGTGTTCACGTCGCAAACCATGCGTCAGAGCACGAGTTTTAATCAATGATGCCAAGGCAAGAACTGACCGTCTGATACGTTATGAGGTACGAACATGGCCCTTGGCCTGCATACTGCCTGACTGTGCCTCACCGATACACGTGACGCCGCATCACACTTCTAGTCAGCAGGAGGCTGAAGGGCACACTGACACGGTTCTCTGTTCTCCCCAAGCTACAAGACACAATATAACGCAGCCTACATGCACTTCCTTTTTTGTCTCTGATCCGTTCGCTGCGCCTTCTCGTCCAGGTAGATTCCGCCCCTGTGTGAAGTTCAGAAATCTCTCCACCTGTGCTACTACAGCCATTAACATTTTGTCTACCACATACACGAATCCGCTGCTCGCAACGCCTTTCGCACAACGAAGAGCGCGTGTGTAGGTGAAGGGCCGATGATCTCCCTTCACGGCGGTGACGCCGGATAGTACGCAGGTTCACATGGTACACTCAATCTGCTGTTTCGTGTAAAGTGGACGACTTGCAAGTACGCAAATGTTCAAGGAAGGTCTTCATGACCCACTCAGCGCTGTAGAGAGGCCGAAGGTTTCAGTCCGCTAAGACGTTTGCTAAGAGTTCAAGTACGCCTTTTTGAGCAGAGGCCAGGCTTCTCGGTAAGACAGTTCCGCACGTCCAGAGAGACTGCGCCCTGCTCGCACGTAGAGAGTTCCGGGCTGCCACAAGGGCAAGACTCAGTCGTACCAAAAGAACAGCTGCGTAGCTGTGACTTTGTATCAGCCGACAACTTCGGCAGTATGTCGAACGAGTTACTTGCCCACTCTTTCATGAATCCGTCGTACGGGGTTCTGGAGTTTGCTATCTCTCCTTCAGGGTCCCAAAGCGACTTGCAAGCGTATGTGCAAAGAAACTCGTTCGGACTCTCTTTGGTCGGCCTATGACAGTTCGGCCCCTGATCTGCGGCTGGCGTACTCGTCTCCTCGTCCTGATCTGAAGCAAAGCACACAGAAAGGCGGACACGCCCGACTTCACCGACTGCGAGGAAGTCCCCCCCCCTTCCCCCGATGGGCGCTGGGGCAGCAGAAAGGACATCGCGCACCCTGTAATGTGTCAGGCCCCAGTCTCTTGGAACGCACGCCGGCGTGCTGACGCCGGAGTGCTGAAAACCGTCGCTGTCATTTAGGTTGCGTAGCGAGTACTCAGTAGAATACCGCGGGCCATCAACTGTTTACAACGAGAGACAGGAGTCGTGTACGTCTCGCTGGTGATGTGGTGGCAGTGTATGAGAAGAACCACGATCAATGGAAACAGAGGTACTCGCTTCACGCGGAATCTGCACGCGGGTGCGCAACTCTCTGGAGAAGCTGCCGCTCTCGAAATACCTGAAGTCTGCAGCCCAACTGTTACAGATACGTGCCCACTGGGGGCAGGCACGACAGGCGCAAGTGTCGCGTTACTTTACCATAGCCTGTCTTTCCCGCGGTGGCATCCACATGGCTGTGACGATGCAGCAGGACCCGAGAATCTGTTGCTCCTTGAGTGACTTGCTTTACACTGCAGGCAGCAGCGCGGCTTGGCCGGACCTTGCCGGTGTCCCATGAAACATCGGCACAACCGCAGACGCTCTTCTGAGACATGTTCACTTGCCTATGTCATGACTCGGGACTCCTTTGCACGCCACCCTCACGTCGGTAGCTGCGCACGGCGGATCCGCCCACGCCGTTGACAGTCCGCTGTGGAAACTGAAGAGCCACAGGATCACAATAACAACTCCCCATCGGTACAGAAGATTCTGGAAGCGCTGAGCGCGCACTCTGAACTCAGACAGCTAGCGCGGCAGCCACCAAACGTTTCTTGAGTTCCGAAGGGTTAGAGGGGGGACGAGGGCACGATCCTCGCTCCCGCGTTTACACAGAGACCACGAAGAAAAGATTGCGACTGAAAATGCTACATGTGGTGAGCCGCGTAACAATCCTACCCGTCACTGACTTAGACACTCGCTGAAGGAATGCGCCGCAATCCCACGACTCGGTCAGACACCGCGGCTAAGGTTGTCCAGCTGCGGAACGTCATGAAGGGTCGAAGGCTACAGCCGGCCTCGAGGAGAGCGAGCACGGAAGACGTCTCCTGCACTACAGGAAAGAAGCTTCACTCGCTTCAGCCGTGACCAACCTGTAGGGGAGTTGTACGATGCCACCCCGGTGCGCAGACTGACAGAGGACGACACACGACCAACACTGGGAGAGTTCAGAGACTTCGAGTCACACACCGGCACGGCCGACAACCAGAATAAGAGTGCACAAGCCCGCAGTCAGCCATTCATGCAGACAAGCCACGAGCTCTTCCTGCACGCGTCCTTGTCCTCGTTCTACTGGGTCTCACCCACGATTATAAGCAGCGACTATAGTCTGCCCCGCCTTCCTGGGCTCTTGAACGGCGGGATACAGCACCGCCTCGTCAGCTTCACACGGAGTGAGCTTGTTAGGACAATAGCAGGATCCTGTTCACGCGAGGGCAACAACACAAAACGCACTATGCTACGGAGACTCTTCAAAATGAAGCCGCTGGGTTGTCAAGTTTGGCCAGAGAGAAAGACAATTGAGAGACTAGGCAGCAGGCAAATAGGACCTCGGAAAAAATCTGGGCGACAACGAACGACAGGCAAGGCGTATCTTATCCCTTCATGGGCGCGCGCGCTCAATGATATACGACTCCTGGAAGCAGCTCCAACTACTGCAGCATCAGCTCGCCGCGAACTGCAGGTGAGGAGGCAGTTTCTTGTGCATGTTGCCGGCGATCAGCCTTGCAACAGGACGCTCTAGAACAAATCTTCGCACTTTCTGTTACCCGAACACGTTATTATGAAGCACAACGTGTTCACAATACTTCTTTCGGACACGCGTTCTCCCTCAGCTTGCTGCGCGCACGCTTGGAAGCGAACAGCCGAGTAAAGAATCGACCATCTGAGAACGAGACCGTCCACATTGGTCGTGCGGCCGACCCGCGAAAGAGAACTGGAGGTCAACGGCAGGTGTCGGAGTTCACGTCAGCGAGCAGTCGACGACTCTCGCGAAGCAAGCTCTCAAGAAATACCTCCCGGGGCACCACCGCTGCACTCGAGAGCACTCAGGCTTCCAGTCCGGCGCGTAGTGACTGACCGTTTGCTGTGAAGACAGGACAAAAACATCTAAACCACAGACAGTCAGCCGTGATCATCGGTCTCCGCCGAGCACAGGAGCGCACGAGTCCGCTAGTAGCACGGGCCTCTAATTCTTGAGAACCACACTAGCCCCAAGCACCTCTGTAAGTGCAAGCGACGTAACGGCAGACATGAGACATGGGGCCAGGAAGGTCCGAAGAGGGCTCAGAGGGGACTGCCTGTACCACCTGGTCTCTCGACTTACTTCTGTCTACCGTTGTCTTCGCTGGTCGGTATAGTTTGCACTCCTCCGAGCTCTTGCTAGACCGATCTGTGGGACGTCAGAGCCACCAACAACAGGCGAACGCGAGGCCGCACCCTTTAATGCCTGCTTGGACCCACACCGCGGCTGCTCGTCGGCTCCTGCCACCACAGTCAAACTTGTTTCGACCTTCGCGGCCCCTCAGGCAGACTCGTGTCAATGCATCGATTTTTCTCTGGAAGATGAAGGATCCTGGTTCGCTCAGCGTGGTTGGACCTCATGCAGGAGGGTAGGGAGCGCCGCGAGCCTCTTACCGGACACGCCCTTACAGCGGCTCCGGATTGCCGGCGTGGAGAAACGAATTGCAAGACACTTTCGGTAAGACTCAGGACTAGTGAACCGAGAAACGAAATGTTACATACGGTGCGGATCCTGGAGAGGAGGAACCTCCGTACTAAGCTAAAACAGGTAAGCAGTCACCGCCAAGTGGCTTCTCGCACCCACATTTCCAACCCGAATGACAACGCCCATCAAGCGTCCGACAGCGCTCTCCTTCGAAAGCTAGCCCACGGTCAGAGCAACGGACGCTGAAAAGGATCTGACTGTCCATAACCACTGCTGATCGCTGCTGGTAGCGACGACATGTCTTTGAAATGCTGTATGGAAGGCAGTGCATGCTTTGAAATTAGTGCGAGCCGCACGCCTGGTTAGAAGCGACCGTCATCACGTGTTACCGTCTGCACTGCTGCGTGAAGAGGAATACGCCCGCGACGAGAGGTCGTCTGCACTTGGAGCTGGTAGTCCGAGGAGACCCCAGTCCCCTGGTAACAAGGCTTACTGAAAGGGCAGTTCAGAAAAAAGCCCGCAGTGGGCGTGCGGAAGGGCGTGCAAGCGTATTGTTTGGTGAACTGCCGATAAAAGGCTTCACGCAGACTGCAGCTTTTCGCGGGATCCTCGATGGCACCTTTGCATGCCTCCCTCGTCTCCTTTGTGATGTCGGACAGGAGACAGTTGGTCCCGAGCAGTGTTAATCCGCGATTTACCTCTGGGGGTGCGAACTGCGCGTGAACGACTTCCAAGCTTCGATTGTCCTTACAAAGGTCCTTGCTTTCCCATCCCCACGTGTCTCCGAAACCGAACACGGTTAGCTCTGAAATTATCTCTGGGAGGAAGAGTTGCACAAAGAGAAAGTTTGTCACCCGTTCTTAGTTACTCTCGTTAGGACAGGTCGTCCACAGGAACCACACTGTGCCGTAAGACGCACAGAACAACTTGTCAGTGCAAGCCGGCACGTTCATCCTTCCTGCGTAACGTTGATCCTCCAAACAGAAAACCAGCGGCGGGACCCTGATCCCTCTCAAACACGGAACTGCTAGGAGTTGGATACTTTCGGTGCGTTCCCAAACATGAAAACTACGGGACACATGCAGGCGGTGATGTAGCCACCAACCGACACATGTGCAGTTCGACACGAGCCATTGCCCGAAACATCTTGAATGGCCTTGGGGTTGTGAGCTGAATTACTCCTCTTGTCACGGCACTAAGTGCTGCGTCCTGGGGGCTGTTCTTGCAGAATCTCTCTACAGAAACTAATCTGTACCGGACCACGGGAGCACAGCTCTGGGTGACGCCCAGCTCCGAGAATGAATGCACTCCGATGTCATGAGTGCACCCTGAGAAACACTCTACGAGGTGCTGCCTTTCGTGTTGTCGAAACAGTCTGGGGGCCGCAGCTTCCCGTGTGGTTGTTCGTCCCCGCTCTGCACGGTCTTCGTAAACTGCGACTACCAGTTCCCGTGGTCCCACCGACCTCTCTTTCGAATGCTGCGCACCTTCGTACTCCGGTTGCTTACCGATCTGGTTGTCGTTGTAGCCCTCCCACCGCGGAACACGCATAACTTACCCAGAGAAATAATACTGGGCTACCGTCCCTGACTGCTACTCGCGTTAGACAACTGCGATTCGATAGATAGACTCGCTCGGTCAGACGAGCCTCGGACATATGTGTGTGATCATAGACATGTAGGCAATCTGTGCGGAAATAGGGGCATTTCTAAACGCTTCTGTACGGTGCAGCGGGATCCCGGAATACGCATAGGTTGAGAGTCCATAGCTCTGGAGCTGCTGCATTCGCTTACCGAACTGACCCAAAGGGAAATCCGGCGACCGGGTTTCTGCGGAGGCACAACAAACAGCGCATAGCGAAGAGCGAGAAAGAAGACAAGGTGGCGTACCTATGCGGTGCTTGCAGAACGGGACACCTCCGCGCGTACTTCTCCCGCCAGCAGCTGACTGGGACGCACTACTTTACTACAGTGTCTGCAGAAACACCCTGCGAGATCACCACACCGGCGAGGTGTCGTGACACAACGAAAGCAAGCGGGACCTCAAAATCCTCTGCATATGGCGACACAAGCTGACGGGAGACCGCGTGTCCGCATGCGTCTTTGACACGGCGGCTGCGGCTTGCACCTGCGGGACTGTACAACTCGACAGGCTTGTTCTCACCGTACTGTTAAGAAGCACGTCTGCTGTGCTGCGCTCCTGCACCGAAAATTCAAGAAAGCGCGTTAACAAGCCACTACCTCCTCGCTTACTGAACGAGCAGCCGGAAGCGAGTTTCTTGGCAAGTGCCGTGTCCCAAATGTCGGTGTTGGACGTGATTATTCGACGCTTCCTAAACTCCGCTGTGAAACACTTCATCTTGTCGGGGCAGATCGCATAAGTGTCGGCCCTCTGCTTCCACACTTCAAGACAGGCATATGTACACAGCCGCGGATGAATGTTTGATGGGACTTTCTCGACGCCGTAACAGTGTGGGCCACTGTTCTCCGCGGACGAAGTCCAGGACATGAGCTCCACCAACGGGCTCTCACCCAAAGGCAGCGAACTACTGGACGAGGATTGTATAAAAGAAGGCCCCACAGTTGCACCTGTCTCATCCACTAACAAAAGGACACATAGCAGGCAGCACTTCCACTGGAAATGTCGCCATACGGGAGCACACACGTGGACACAAGCGAAAGTATCGTGGGTGGAGCAGCTGCAGTATGACAGCGCACGCAACAGTCCCACCGCGGCTGTCGCCTGTACATGAGCTAGGAAAGTCAGTTTCTTTGACTGCAGCTGCGACAGTGTCTGCTGGCCTCTCCGACAGTGTCTGGAAAACTGCGCAGAAGGGAAGCAGAGCGAGGCCACAGCGACTTTCCGCTATGCTCCCGCTCGGTGTACTGAATACGGTGCGACACTGAACGAAGGCGTCGTCAAGTGGAGCCCCCCCCACCCGTGACAGCCGGACTCCGCTTTAAAACTGAGATCTGCATACGCAGTTTACGAAATGCACACATTGATTCGTCGGCGCGAACAGAACACAGGCGACTGGTGCAGCCCTCCAATAGGAAACATCCTGTCGAGGTGACTTGGTGTGGCCTGTTCATGACTGCGCAGCTTCTTGCTGTTTCACTCTCCACCTTCCCCGGCCAGGAAGAAGCGGTCTCATGTGCAGATCAATTTGAGCCGTGCACAAGCGTCCAGACAAGGGACGACACGCATACGAAGAGGCGCAGAGAAGTAGAACAAAGGAAGCACAAGTCGACAACAAGCCCAAAACTCAGCGAGTGAGTTCCTGTGTGTTCGAGGCTAGCGTTGCAGCGTAGAACGAACACGAAACAAAAGTACGGAAGGGAAAAAATTTTATGACGTGCAGGCCCAGCGGTACATCAGAAGACGAGGCATTTTTGTCTGACTCCCAGCAAGCTACCCAGCTGCGGCTAGAGGGAGGAAGTTTGGTCAGTCCGCTCAATGATTCTGCGTCTTACCGCCGGTGTGTGCCCACAGCGCTCTTCCTGCTACAGTCGTTTCCTCTCTTGTGTCCGGCAGAAAAGAAGCTCGTAGCAGTAGGACAGCCGCCGTGACCAGGCGGGACTTCATGGCCATTCCCCTGGGCGGACGCCACCATCCAGCCCTACTCTCTCCATCTCGCATCATGATACAAGCCATACTTGACAAGGGCGGAAAAACCATCGAGCGGGGCTACTTCAACGCATCTTATCCGTGCGACATCCCGCACACTATCCCCAGTCCCAAGACACGACACCCCATCTGAAACAGGAACACACGGTAAGCAACAATGATGGAGTGCACTGAAAGAAAACCTGACTCGGGTAAGCATTCGGCCCTCTTCGGCGGCCTCACGGGGGTTACGGAAGCGGTTGCAGATTTCACTGGGAAAAAAGGGTCTCAGGAGACTCTGCTGAAGGAGGATACGAGAGGGCTATTTCTTTGACCGGATTTGAGCGGTTCCTACGCTGCACACTCTGCTGACGGACGCGCTCCGAAGCAGTCGTTGGCAAGAACCGTCCGACGCGCTGTGTCACTCTGCTGTTCACGGCGACATCGCAAGGCATCACTGACTGGAAAGGTGCAGAAAAAGCAAGGAATTTACAGACGCAGCTGCAAGAACCAAGGGGGGCCACGAAAATAGACGGCAGCTTTCGGAGTGGCGTTGACTGCACACACTGGCCACAAGTCTCGACACGTACTGACAGCCGCACAAAGTGCGCTGAGCCCGTGGAGACCGGATGAAGCTATCCCCCGACGTACTCCAGACTACGGTGTCACGGAGCGGACTCGTTGATTCGCTCCAACTGCCTCGCCGGGAAAATGGTTGTGTGCGGATCCCGTCTAGTTTCTTGGGTCCAGGGTCAGTCACCACGAACCGCGGAAACATGCACGACGCTGGATAGAATAGGCTGATTGGCGGCACCAACAGAAGAAGGAATTGTTTTTCCGGCTCTTCTGTGGCGAGCAGTAGGTTTATGGTGCGGTCGATGTTTGTGCTCCGGCGTCGTTTCTCGGACTGATGCATGTCCGGCCATTCTCTTGCCCCTGTAGCCGGGGAAGCGTCCACCGAGTGACACAAGAGCAACCTGGAGTCCGATACGCCGCCGGCTCGGACTGGCGAGAGCAGCAGCAGTACGGAGCTTGCCGAAGCTGCGCGGAGACAGAGGGGCGCCGACTCCGTGAAGGACGGACGTCTAGCACGTCCAGCCCAAACAAGTCTTGGTATCTGGAAAAAAGACAAATCTGCGGCGGGGAAGTATAATGGAAAAATTCGCCTTGCCTTGCCTCCGTACACAACAGAAGATTGACTAGACTCTGACGCCAAGGAGCTGACGGGTACCTGCAGACTGCGTGTTTCCCTAACGGGTCTTGTGACGTTGCAGTTTGTGAAACGAAGTTTCGCAGACCCTTACCGAGTCCTAGTGGAAGGGCAGGTCACGCCGCTGAACGATGAGAACGGAAAGATGAGTGCAGAGGCTAGCACACAGCTGGAAGGGTACCCTAAACACCGATGTAAAGGGCCTTGCTCCTTCTGAGGCCGTTGTGCCGTCTATTGTCTCAAAGCTTTCAGGGCAGTACAGGCGCGCCGCGCATACTAAAGACAAGGCCATCGAGGGGCCTAGCTCAAGACAGACAAGAAAAGAGGATACACTTCGCTGCTTCAGGAAAGAGCAGCGTCCACAGTGAGGCTATCGCCGCAACGCATGCGCACAGACTTGCCAGCTACCGACCAGTCGCTAGTTGTCCACAGTCGGCGAGCAGCCTCCGTGAAAAAAAGAAACACGATAGCGCAATGTAAAAAAGATTGAGACTTCTACTGTAGCTGGTGCTGGATGCGACAGCACAAAGGCTAGGGACCCGACATACTAGAGACTTGAGGGACGTGTAACGAAGAGGGCGTCTTCTGACATTCCTGCCCTGAAAGGGTTTGGACGGTCGGTACAAGGGTGCGGGAGCCCGGGTCGATGCAGCAGCCCGGCGCCTAGCATACTAGGAAAAGGGGGCGGGCTGCAGTGCTTGACAGGAAGTCGGGCGCCTGTAGAACGATGTGCAGACCCGATCGCTGCCGCTCTGAACAGGTGCAGCAGTTCTGCTCAAGCCTTGTCCAGTCTGTGGCAGCTAGGCGTTCACAGGAGCCGGGTTTACTCTGCAGGTCCAGGCTGTCAAAACCGAGCCGGTGCCCCAGCGAGAACGCGGCGGCAACTCGCCATCCAGTCTTTGTAATGGACGCCGCAATATCT
>NW_027161256.1:0-327 GCF_002600585.1 Cystoisospora suis
CTGGTCCCCGCCGGGCTTCGAACGCACACACTGGTGCCCACCGTACTTCGAACGCACACATCGGTCTTTACTGGACTTTGGGTACATGCACTATTACGGCCATACCGGCCTCTCACGTACTCTAAGTGTTCCCCCTTGCTTCCTATTAAGTTAGAGATCCTAAAAACTCCCTAGATTTCCCTTATCCCGGCTATTGGAACTCACTATGGTGTTTTGGACTAGATTAAGCTTACTCCTAACACTAGTTTACTTAACAAAGAGAACCTAATGGATTACGACCTTTCTCCCCTAGTTCAAAAAGGGGCGAATCCCCCCATTCTATACCTC
>NW_027161257.1:0-571 GCF_002600585.1 Cystoisospora suis
TTCTGCCTTTCTGCGCGCGGCGCCCGTTGTCTTGCGGCGGCCGGCGCATGCAGCTTCTAAGGCGGGAGGATTTTCCGCGTTACATCTCCTGGCCTTATTTGGCCCTTTCTGGTTTTTCTATAGGTGTTCTAGATATGCTGAGTGCTTTAGCTATTGGTTAGGCTCCCCTAGCAGCCCTAATACTGCCTCGCTAGAATCTACGGACCGTAGGTTCCCCCCTGTGATAAGGGGGTTGGGGACGCTTCGGGCGACGGCTCTAGCAAGCTGCCGCCCTAGGCAACACTGCACAAGGTAGTTCCTGCAGCTACTGCCGCACCCACGTACACAAAGAAATTTTATTTATTTTTACGAGGACTACCTAGCACAAACTATCCCTTTCCCTAACTATCACGTACGCTGACGAGTTAACTCTAACTCTCAGCGGCGCAGAGTTCGTTCTACCACGGCTCACGCTACCAGGAAAAGGGTGCGCGGCCTTAACTCTCCTGTTCTCAACAGGAGTGCAAATTCCTCACTAACGCAGAGTGGACCTCCACTCTATTCCATCTCTTCCCATTGAAGAATAAATTAA
>NW_027161258.1:0-363 GCF_002600585.1 Cystoisospora suis
GCCGTTTTGTTATTTGGTTGTTTGCTTGATCCTTACTGAGCTTCGCGGCTCTGGATTGGTTTTTTTATCGTAATTAACTTCATTAGGCTCCCCTAGGAGCCCTACTGATCTAATGTGTACGTTGCGTGGCTGCCCTGCTACTTGGCGTGGCCGCCTGGGTGCGTGGAGCCTTTCGCTTATTGCGGTTTCCTGGGAAAAGGCCTCGCTGCCTTAATGCGGGATTTCAATAAGTTCTAAAATCTTAAAAGGTGCCTAACGCACCTCGAATTACTGCTCTACGTGGCCTGGCCGCTGAGATCGGCCAAATTCGTGCTCCACTGTGCGCGAGTTGCGGGGTAAACGGCACCTGCGCTGGGCCTCTAC
>NW_027161259.1:0-218 GCF_002600585.1 Cystoisospora suis
AGATAGGTGAACTGAAGAGGAAGGACAGAATGAACAGAAAGAGAGAAATACAAGAGGAAGATGAAACAAGAAAGGAGACACGAGGAGATTCGACAAAAGACAGAAAGAGTCTTCTTCTCTTTCGCTTATCAACAGGAGAAAGAGGGGAAGCGAAAGAATGAAGAGCCCATGTTCTCCCCTCTTTTGTCTTCCGCAGATTTCTTCTTTTCTTCTTTTCT
>NW_027161260.1:0-169 GCF_002600585.1 Cystoisospora suis
GGGGGGGGGGGTTTGGGGGGAGGGAGTACGTCGTATAACAGGCGAAAGAAGAAGAGAGAGAAAGTCTGGCGGTGAAAGAACATCATCATGATGATCCTGTTTTGAAGTGTCGATCATGATAATGATCGTACAGGAGCAGCGGCAGGCTTTCTTTCGCTATTGTTTCTTT
>NW_027161260.1:775-980 GCF_002600585.1 Cystoisospora suis
TCATAAGCGCTTGCTTGAGGTCCTGAACCGCCTGCGATTGCTCACTCCGCCAAACTAGATCGGAGCCCTCCTTCAGCATCTGGTGCAACGGGTAGGCCAGCTTGTTGAAGTTGGGAATTAGCCTCCGGTAGTATCCGACAAGGCCTAAGAATCCCCTGAGTTGACGCTTGTCCCTTGTTTAAAACTGAAGGCCAGTCCGCGATAG
>NW_027161260.1:1508-1754 GCF_002600585.1 Cystoisospora suis
CCTTTCTCCAACAACTCACGGAGTTGCCTCTTCAATTCCCGCAAATGCTCATCAGAAAGGTTGTAGCATTGCTTGAGATATGAAGGAAGCTCCCCCGGAACCAACGCAATGTGATGTTTGATTGGGCGTTCCTTCACTCCGCCCGGCGGAAGATCTTGAAAAAGGTCCGCATAGTTATCTACAACCTTTGCTAGACTCTCCTCTAGCGGGTTGCCTTGACTCCGCAGTCGCTCGCTTGGCTTCGCC
>NW_027161261.1:0-4314 GCF_002600585.1 Cystoisospora suis
GACGGTATCTACAGATCAAACCATCGACGAGCGGGCTAGGATTAGTGTGCGCTTTCATTCCCATCAATGTAGTGTAGCCACATAGCTCTAGCAGCCCATCACCTTCCCTACAATACGAGAAGCCCTATTGCAGTCCCGGCCCCGCTAAGCTGCACGGTAATTACATGGTGATACAGTATGACACTTCTGATTATCAGTAATGCTACTGTCCACCACGAATCTGCGTTCGTGACCTTTGCGTCCATTGCGATCAGTCACGAGTGCCAGATTGGTCGCTAGTCGTAGTCGTTCTATCCTTGGTGTCATGGTGTGCAGCAGTCGAGCATCACCTGAATGCGACAGGATAGCTATTCAACAAGTCGGTCGCCCGCACTTCTCGCCCGGCCAGGGGCAACAATCGCTTGCTCACTCTCGGACGGCCCCTGCACTACGGGGTTGCACTCGGTAGTGTTCGAAAATCGACTCGAGGTCTCAAGACTCCGCAGGGACGTCAGGGGTTGGACGCGTTAGAGGGCTTCAGTGCTATGCCTTCTGTACTAGAACATCCATCAGTCTGCAGGTGGAGAAGCGACGCGACTTTCAATGCTGCACTCGTGGAAAAAAAAAGGCCGCCCGATAATTGAGAATACCTCTGGATGTAGAGATGCGTATTTGTCTACGCAACGTGCAGTAGAACCTGTGAGAGTACATGTGCTGTGATGTGATGGGTCACGCAAATTCCTCGCCCGTGCATGTGGGCCGCGAGGCTTTCTCTCTGACGAGTGATAGCTCGATAACGTTTTGCTGGGTCCCGTGGAGCGGGGGACACAGGAAGCAGAAGAGACCAGGGCACGTCTTCTTTGCACTCTGCGAAGTTCACTCTCTGTCCACCGTATGACTCCGAGCAAGCTGGTTAAACTGAAGCGGTGATTGGTAAGAGCAGGCTGATTGGTACTATAGCGTCTCCAGTAAACCGTAAAAAGTGACCGATCCCTCATCGAATTTCTCCCTGCCGGCAGCAGTTCAATGCTACGTGACATTAGAAGGAAGAACGTTTTTGCATCTAAGTAGTCCTTTTCAACACACGTCGAAGCTTAGCTGAGGGATCAGTTAGTGCAAGGGAACAGCGAAACGGTGAACGCTTGAAGACAAAGCCTGCTTGCAGGTGTTCCCAGGCCTTCGCCGTCACACTGCGAGTGACGAGACAGTATACCGGGAGAAAGACGGCTAATGTTTTCGTAACGTCTCCCACCGAACACTCGCAAACTAATGTCCGGACCGCAGCCATCACCGACCACTCAGCTGGAGAGGAGACGTCCCGTGTGCACCTGGTTTTTCAATGTGTCCGAATTCGCAAAGAAAGAACGAAGATTCCTTTGAGCCATGGGGACAGTACTGCTCAAGTACGCGCCTCCACGACTGAGAAAGCTGATCAAGCACCTTTGATTGATTCATCTCATTCATAGCATTCCTAACCGATGCACGCGAGACCTCAAGGGGACAGGCTCAACATGCGCGCCCTCCCGGGTGGCAGTCTCGACGTTGTCAGTCCGGCCACGGACATAACCTTGTGCGGGTAAGTGTTGCGAGTGCCAAGCTATTTGCGGGTGTTGACAGTCAAAACCGCACATCCAATCAAGCGAAGATACGCTAGTTGCACCAGACAAACACGCGCTCTCACAGTGGCTTCCCCATTTTGTCAGGGCACAGGCATGATCTGCGCTCATTTAATCTCTCGTCTTGCAGTCGAACCAAGAGCCTTTGTCTAGCACCACTCAGTTTCGACGATTGAATATTAGCATTTCCCATCTTCGTTCTTTCCCGCGGCCGACCTGCCGCTCAACCCGTGCTGAGCTCATTGTCCCCCCGGTATTCTCCAAGGTTCCGCAGAGCCGCCTGTCACCAGCAGGCGCTTCTAGTCCCAGCTCCCCCGAGGTGCCGCGAAAGAAGGCGGTACCCAAAAAATTTCGCCTTCCCGTCAGACCGGAGGGTGAGATGTGTAGCTGTAAGGGTGATGCGGATCGGTTACGAGAAGCCTCCGGAAGAGCTCAGGTCCCACAGCACGCTGTCCTTCTCCCTCCCCAGCCGCGATGTATCCCTGCCTTCGTGAGCTACCGTCGTTACCGCAAGGCAACTTCGGTAGCTGAACGGGCACGACTTGCCGTTATCTTTCAGTCGCCGCTCTTTCTTATCGATTCCATCCGAGACAAGCCTTGCACGGCGGTTCAGCAGCCCATGCAGCGGGGCAACCAATCGCCGGACTTGACACGAGGACTGACGCGGCTTGCTACTGATTGGCGTAGCCGAGAATCTGCGCTGGCAGCTCGTACCCCAGCCAGTACCACAGCTCATACCTACCTTACAAGCACACACTTGCCAGTCTGCACTCTAAAAGTGAAGACGTCCGGACTTTCTGTTGAGGGCAACGTGGCCGCCTGCCCGCAGCGTGACGAACCACTAATAGCAACCTCGCGTTCCCTGCTCACTGTCTTCGCGTCTTGAGGGCCGAACGGCTGATCGGCGAAGCCTGGGCCGTCGCTGAGGGTAGCAAAGGAAGCAAGAGCGGGACCGTTGCCGGAGCCATAGATCTGTCAGAGGCTTCCCAGCTTCCTGGCATGTACCTTAGAATGCCACTCTGGTTCTTCTTTTAGCGCACCACGGGCCTGCTTTGTTCTCCCTCAACGATCAAACCCCACCTCGACCACTGCTCCGCTTCACTCAGCACCCCACCCCCCCGCCTCCCGCGCACTTCATTCTTTATCGGCTGCCTCGGCCCTGTACAGGCTACCACCCTGCGGGCAGGTCACCTTCGGTCCTGCAATGAAACCGTCTCGTCGCTGCTTTCCTAAGCTGAAGCCTTGACGCTTCAGCGAACATCTTTGGTCACTCGGGTTCCAAACAAAGACCTTGCACTCCGGCTCGGCAGCACAAGCGATCTGACACGTGGTTACCAACGCTGACACAGTTGTGTTATCGATTTCCCCACTCGTGTAGTCTATATTCTCGACAAAGCAGCTGACATCACAACTGCTGGCAGCGGTCATGTCTCCAGGACTGTCGCGAACATGCCGTGGCCTGCCGCTCTTCAGAAAGCACGTCTTCGAGTTCTTGTTGTAGGTGACGTGCGTGCAGCCACCCAGATCTCGGCAAAGACCCTGACAAGCTGTCAGTGATTCATCAGGTGTCCCCGCGTCTACGGTCTTCGTCTCTATGTTCGGGGCGCTCGATGCTAAATTGACGCGGAGAAAGCAGGCAGTGTCAGCATTGCTGCCAGTGGCATTAGGAAGCACGGTAAGAGGCTTCTCCCAGTCCGGACGCTGCTCTGCTTCCCCCTCGGCACTTCCCACGCTCCACTCCCTGTCCGCTGCCTCCGCATCAGCCACACTACCTCCCTGAGTACATGTCAACTGTGGTCCTGCAATGAAACCTTCATGTCGCTGCTTGGACCCGCTGAAGCCCTCGCCTTTCAGAGAACATTTCCTGCTGTCGGGGTTCCAAACAAAGACCTTGCATTTTGGTTCAGAAGCACAGGCAGACTGGCATTCGGTCACCATTGTTGACCGGGTGTAACTAGCAAGCTCCCCGCCTGCGTAGTCTATATTCTTGACAAAGCAGGTCCCATCGCAGCTGCTGGCCGCAGTCATCTCTCCCGTGCGAGTGACGTGCTTCGGCATGCCTGTCTTCAGAGAACATGTTTTCGAGTTCTTGTTGTAGGTAACGTGTGTGCAACCATCCAGATTCCGGCAGAGGGTCTGGCATGCTAACAAGGATACATCAGGTGTCCCGGCGTCTATGGCCTTTTCTTGAAGACTCGGGGCAGACGAACCTAAGTTGTTGCGATGGAAGCAGGCCGTCTCAGGATCACCGCTGGAGGCGTTAGGTAGCTCCGTCACAAATTCGTATGGTTCTTCTTTGGTCGGTGGTGCGGATTCTTGGTCACGCGGCAGTGATAGCTGTCCACCGACTTTCCCAGTGAACCTAACGACAACAGAGCCATCGGACTGAGAGTCAATTTTAATTTCGTGGTAGTCCTCTCCAAAGCGTAAATCACTGTGCACTCCCAAAAATGCAAGGGCGTGCCCAGCTTCGAGCGCCGGTGAACGCGGCTCGCGCTGAAAGCGCAACCCATCGACGGGAGCAAGTGCGGCCACCACACCCGCAACAAAACAAAGGAAAAGTACCCCCATGGTGCACCAGGGAAAGAGACTGAATGCTAGAAAGGGAAGTGAAATTGGGGAAAAGAGAAAAGGCCGCGAAGAGAATTGAATAGCCTTTCGCCCACTTGGGCTGGTTAGCTGTCGCGCCCAGAGCACCACTGTAACGCCCGCGCTTTGA
>NW_027161262.1:0-1822 GCF_002600585.1 Cystoisospora suis
AAGATAGATAGATAGATTAAAGATAGATAGATAGATAGATAGATTAAAGATAGATAGATAGATTAAAGATAGATAGATAGATAGATAGATTAAAGATAGATAGATAGATTAAAGATAGATAGATAGATAGATTAAAGATAGATAGATAGATCAAGAGATGAGTAGATAGAATTGAATTAGCCATCCTCTTTGTATATTTAACTCTTTAGGGTCTTTCATATTGAGGTGTGTCTTCTTCATTTCTTGACTTATTCTGACGGAGAGAAGAGGAGGAAGAGCGTAAGGAACTGGAGTTGATCTAGACATATCAGATCGGCTTAAGTAGTGTGAAAACAACCCACTAAGAATCGATTGTCTTTGGAGACTTGAATCGATTCATATCGATTGTGTAGCTTGTTTACTCAATCAGTTACTGCACTGATCTTTGTCCCGGGCAGATTCTCTGCGCATTTAACAAAGGAGAGAGAATGAAACTTTTCTTTTTCTTTCTTTCTTATCTCTTTCTTTCTTCCTTTCTTCGCTATCTCTCCATGAAGACCTCTCCTCTCAGAGAATGAAGAAGAAGAAGAAGTAGACATGTTCTTCTGCTTCTTCTTCCTCTTTGTACATACGAACGAACTCCAGGAGAAATGATTGATAATGAAAGAGAAACAGAACGAAACGAGAGATAAAAAGAAAGGAAGAGACCAGACTCGCCTGCATGGTTCAATGAAAGCATAGCATACGACTAAAGAAAGAAAGAAAGAAAGAATCTTTTCTTTCTATCCTCGCTTTTCTTCTTTAGGCCGTATGTCCATCAGTAAAGAAGACGAAGAAGAGGAAGAAGAAGAGGAAGAAGAAGAAGAATTTGTTTCATCGTCTAGTATGGAGATGTCATTCATGACGCAAAACGCACACTGCTGAAGTTGCTCATGTGTATAGACATCGCAGTCGCTGCAGGTAAAAAGAGAGAGAAGGAAAGAAAGAAGCGAGAGAGAGTTCCTCTGCTCTTAGCAGGTAGCTGTCGAGCCTATCATAAATACTGTCCACTGACGAAGAAGAAGAACAAGAAAGAGAAGGAAAGAAAGAGAGAGAGAAGAGGAGAGAAGTGGATAGGAGCTTACTTGCAGAAAATATTCAAGCAGTCAGGGCACTGACTCCCTCCTAAATACGTACAGACAACAAGAGAAGAATACAAAGACAAGAAAGAAGGAAAGAGAGACAGAGAAGAGGAAAAGGCATGAAAGAAAAGAAGAGGACAGAAACAATACCTCGTGCATGTCTTTGTATCTTCTCATTCCCTTACCTATACAGATATCTACGCATGTAAATGAACCCCCTGATCCTTTCCTTCTTTCTCTCTGTATCTAACTCTCTACACTCCTCCCTTCTCTTGATATGCAAAATCTTCCAGAAAGATCATTCGTTTTCTTTTCTTCTTCTTCTTCCGAGCAGTTGCCACGTATCTACACTACCAGCGGATCTCTTTACACGCTGATAGGAGAGAGACCGTCTCTTTCCCTCTTGTGTGTCTTAATGTCCCCATTTTCTCTCTCCTTCTCTCGTCTAGACAACTCATTCGCGCGACATGCTGAAGAAAAGAAGAAAGAAAATAGATACTTCTCTTCTTCTTCTTTTCTTCTTCTACTTCATCAAAGACAGAAACGAAAGGACCTCGGAATATGGAGAAGAGATCGAGAGATGAACAGACAGAGAGAGGCTAGAAAGAGAGATGCGAGTGCCGATAGGAACGACATGCAATTCTCCTCATGCTACTATTGTTACGGCCACTACTAATACCACCACTACTACTACTACTAGTACTATCTAAGGTGATGCCGCT
>NW_027161262.1:1849-2082 GCF_002600585.1 Cystoisospora suis
AGAAGAGATACACAAAAGAGAAGGGGAAAAGAAAGAGAAGAAAGACAAGCGAGTCATGAGGCGTGTGTATGTTCTTCTTCTTCTTTTATATTAATTGCTATTTGCGCTACCTCCTCCTCCTCCTAGTTGAAGTGTGGAGATTTTCGATCCGCAGCATGCACAGTATCGACGGTCCTCAGGCAAATCCAACGGGAGCTAGCCACAACACACAGACAGACAGACAGAATAGACAT
>NW_027161263.1:0-737 GCF_002600585.1 Cystoisospora suis
ACGGCACCTATAGCGTGTTTTGAAGCATCTGTCTTCAAAACAACGGGCTTATCTGGGTCGAAGATGCGAAGCGTCGCCGCGTTGATAAGAGCTTCCTTCAGCTGAGCAACCGCATTACGGTGTTGCGAAGGCCACACCATGTCACTATTTTCCCGTAAGAGCAGATGCAGAGGATGTGCCAACTTGTTGAAGTTGGGTGTTAAACGCCTGTAATACCCTACTAATCCCCAAAAGCCCCGGAGGTGTCTTCGGTTCTTCAAGATCTCCGGCCAGTCCCGAATGGTCTTCAGCTTGTCCGGATCGGCCGCCACGCCGTCCTTCGAAAGAACAAAACCCAAGTATTTGACTTGCTGTTTGCAGAATTCGCATTTGGAAAGTTTTATATAGAGGCGCTGCTCCCTTACTTTTGCGAACACGCGCTGCAGATGACGAAGATGTTCCTCCCTGGACTTCGAGTACACCAACACGTCGTCGAGGTAAACGACAAAATCATCCAGTTCTTCTAGGAATATGTTTTGCATAAGGCGCTGAAAAGTCGAAGGCGCGCCGGCCAGCCCGAAGGGCATAACAGTAAACTGGAACGTTCCGTATCGTGTGCGGAACGCCGTTTTCCATTGGTCCTCTTCTGCAACTTCGACTTGGTGATAGCCAGATTGTAGGTCAAGCTTGGAGAACCACTTGGCTTGCCCGAGGCGATTAATAATATCACCAATGCGAGGAAGAGGGTAATCGTCTTT
>NW_027161263.1:928-2249 GCF_002600585.1 Cystoisospora suis
CTTATGCTTGATTACCCTTTCCTTGACGCCCCCTGTCGGAATCTCTTCAAATATGTCGCCGAAGTCGTGTAGAAGCTGTTCTAAATCTCCCCCCGTTCCGCCGCCGCACGGCACACCTCCCGCGTCTTCGCCCGCATCCGGCTGGACTGGTTCAAGCTTCAGGAACCCGATCCATTCCACTTCCCTTTTTGCTCTCCACGTTTTTACTTGTGCGATGGAACACACTTCGATTAACGAGTCTTTATCTTGTCCCCTACTGTATTTTCGCTTCAAGCCCATGGTACCTGATGGTGCTTCCCAGCTGCGGGCGTCTGCTATTCGGAACGGCTCCTTGTCCGGGGACGCGACCCCCGTCGTGCCGCTGTCGGCATCCGGCGTGTTTTCTTTGTTTTCTCCTTCGCTCTCTAGCTTAAACGGTTTGTTTTCAAGTGGCCGTTTCACTTTATGCCTCTTGTTCGTTTCCACTTTTGTTCCGCTCCACGTCAGCGCCTTCTGTCCTTCCTCCGGCACAGTCCCCAAGGCCCTCGGTGCAGTCCCAAACAGGAGTGATGTGTCTGGTAGCGCCTCCTCCGGGTTTCCCTTAAACTGCATTTTGCCTCTTCTGACATCCCATATTGTCCCTGCTTCGTAGATGAAGTCGAAGCCGATCAGTAACGGCTGCCCCACGTTGGCCACCAGTAGAGTGAGTTTCCCCTGCCAACTCCCGATGCAGACCGGCACCCGTTCGCAGTGCGGTGTGACCTTTATTACTGCGCCGTTCGCGCAAGTGACATTAAGTGGTGGCTCTGTCCTGACCGGTTGTAGGTTAAGCTCGGAAACCAACCGCGGATGGATGAAACTTCTGGTGGCGCCGGTATCCCACAGCGCTTTGGTAGCACGCCCCTGAAGCTGTACCGTGTACACCGGAAGCTTGCTATCTCGCTCATAAAGCGCAACTTCGTTCTTCTCTCTTTCTTCTGTTGCCTTAACGTTTCTTTGGCTCAGGTTCACCGTGACTGAGAACAGTGCATTGCCACCTTCGCCGTTCTCTCCCGACCCCGCCCGCGTCTTTGTTAGTTGGTCCGACTCGGGCGTCCCTTGCTTCGCAGGCTGATTTACGGATATTTTTGTTGCTGGTCTTTCCCCCACTATCTCCGTCGTTAGCACCTCTTGGCCCCCCCTTCCGTAATGTCCAGGACGGACGCGTTCCTCTGGCGACGACCAACAGGTATGCAGTTTTTCGTCTTTAGGCTCCTCTAGGAGCCTCCGTTGTCCGTTGTTTCCCGAGCTATACACACCAGGATCACGCGGGTCGGCGCCGGCTTCGGTTTCTTCTCCCTCT
>NW_027161264.1:0-268 GCF_002600585.1 Cystoisospora suis
AGGAAAGGGTAATCAAGCATAAGATACCGACCTTGCCAGGCCAACTGCCGTCGTACCCTAAACAGTGCTACAATCTGTCGGACAGCCATCTAGCGAAGCTGAAACAACAACTTCGAGACTTGCTGGAGAAGCAGTTTATTGTACCATCCCAGTCCCCAATCGCTGCTCCCGTGTTTCTGGTTGGCAAAAAAGACGGCTCCTGGAGGCTGGTGATTGACTACAGAGCGTTAAACGGTATCACGATCAAGGACGATTACCCTCTTCCTCG
>NW_027161265.1:0-1917 GCF_002600585.1 Cystoisospora suis
TCTTTCTCTCTCTTTTTCGCGGATGAAAGCGCTTCGGGAGATTACCGTCCTAAAAGGGAGAAGAACCGAAACAGAAAAAGAAAAAGTACCATACTTAATCTTCCGATCTCTTGGAAGAATTATAAGAAGACGTTAATGGACGACGACCACAGGCTGCATCGATTCCTGTGACAAATTCACGGGAAAGAAGAGAAAGGCCCGATCTCTCTCTCTCTCTTTCTCTCTTCTCTCAGGTGTACATACACCTCGTTCTATAGAAGACCTCGAATCTTCCTTTCATATTCTTTGCCCCCGACAAGAAGCTATTATCTGTCACTCTAGAGAAAGAGGTCCGAGCTATGAAAAAGGAAAAAACGAGAGAAAGAAAGAGAGGAGCCAAGCTGCTAAAGATTTCAAACTCGCCTCAGATTGCCTTCTCATCACAAGCCCTTCCTTCGAAGCACACCCTCCCATCCACATCTGTATCTTGTATACACATACAGAAAGAGATATATACAGACAGAGATATACACCTGTCTCTCTCTCTATATATATATATAGCTTTGACGAGAAAAGAGTATATGAAACTTCTTTTTGCTCTTCAACTTTTCTTCTTCTGCTTTCTCCCTATCATCCCTATTATGAGATAATCCCTCCTCACACGATGATGATAATGCTTATGTCTACTCTCGTGTCTCTTCTCCCCCCTGTCTCATATGCATGCACATAAGAAAGGCTTTCATCTACTCAGCTATCTACATCCCTCTCTTCTCTTTCTATCGATCTCTATATATGTACACACATACAGACGACCTTCTCTCTCCCTTCGTTCTTTCTTTCTTTCTTTTTCGCATTACCTCTTCACACGATGAAAAGATGAAGATGAACAGCATGACTGTAGACATACATATGACTGTATACCCGTACATATATATATATATGTATATATACGTATATGCGATATACGAGAGAAGAAGAGAAGAAGATCTCATAAATGACTGAATGACTTGTATGTATCAATGTATATAGATGTACAGGCGTGTCTTGTGACTGTGTAGGTTGATGTGAGACATTTTAGAAATCTTGCCTGAACCACAAGACACCCCACCCCCCCTCCTCATCCTCCTTCTCCTTAAGATCACAGAGCCCCTCCTCCCCTCTTCATTCTACAGAAACGAAGAAGAAATTTGCCTTCAAAATCTACAGAAGAAGAAGAAAAGAAGAATAGTATCAGGTTTCTCTTCATCTATTTCACAGAGATCTTGGCTGTCGATGGAACAAACCCTTTCAACACTCAAGACCAGTTGGATTGTGGGAATCATCACTTTCTCTCTTGCATGCGGAGACGAGACAAGCCCACATCAGAGACGAGACAAGACGAAGAAAAGAAAGAAAAAGAACAACGGCAGGAAGAGTAGGAGGAAACTATCACGTCGTCGCAAACAACAGTCACGCATATATATAGATATATATACGATATATAGATAGATATATATACCATATATAGATAGATATAGACAATACCTGAGGGCTTGTAGGACAAGGGGGGAAGAATACACAAAGAAGTAGGAGTAAGAGTAGGAGAAGTAGTGGAAGAAAAGTTTGGAGAATTCCTTTATTTTAAAGTTTATCTCCCTCTTTCGTTCTCTTTCTTTCTTTCCTGTTTACAAGGGCGTAATTTCGTAGTTGAGAAACCGTGTCTCGTCTTCTTTCTCTGTCTCCCGTCATATCTCCAGGCTCTCTCCCGGTCACACCCTAACTATCTCTAATCTATCTATCTATCTTTCTATCTTTCTATCTTCTTTCTTTCCTTCTTTTTCACTTCTCTCTGTCTTTGTCTCTTCTTGTATCTTTCTATCTTCTTTCTTTCCTTCTTTTTCACTTCTCTCTGTCTTTGTCTCTTCTTGTATCTTTCTATCTTCTTTCTTTCTTTCTTTT
>NW_027161266.1:0-203 GCF_002600585.1 Cystoisospora suis
GTCTGTATGTGTAGCTAGCGTTTCGACTGTCTATTTGGGAACTCGAGCAGGGGATGCAGTCTTGGACTTCAGAGCAGCTTCGAGACTGCAGACCGACGCGTGATGGTACACCAGGGACGGCCACAAAAGAAGGGACTTCTCCTCAGTCGTGCTAGGCTCCATGAAAACAGCCCTGCCCCTTTTTTCAGGCGTCCGGCGTTGGC
>NW_027161267.1:0-153 GCF_002600585.1 Cystoisospora suis
GCAGGAGGAGAACGACCACGCACCAGAGAGAAAAACTCCGCAGGAAGAAAGAAGAGTGAGAGCGAATGTATGAAGCAAGAAGAAGAAGAAAAAAATTAAAAGAGGGACTTTTGTACGGACGTCGTGGGTGGCGACTGAATAGCTTTTTCTCCT
>NW_027161267.1:654-814 GCF_002600585.1 Cystoisospora suis
AGCCAGGCACCAAGTCGGTTTATCACACCATATCCCTTGCAACACTGTGCCTTACTCCGCGCAGGTCAGCGGCTTCCCGCCGCCGTAGCGCGTGGTACATGCGGACGTCAAAACTCCACAGTAGTAGTACTACTTGGATAGCGGCAACACTATTCTTGCC
>NW_027161268.1:0-206 GCF_002600585.1 Cystoisospora suis
TTCATTTTGGTAATTGACAGACCTCCTTCTTTCTCATTCTTCTCTCCTTGTTCTCTTCGTATCGAGTCCCCCCTTGTCTTGATCGACTTTCCTCCTCTATAGCTCGTAGGAGCCGAAGCAAGACCGGGTCCTCTTCTCTCATTATAGCAGGAATCTTCTCTCTCTCTCGTCGCTTCTTTCTTATCATCCAAAGGACTCGCACCTTC
>NW_027161269.1:0-510 GCF_002600585.1 Cystoisospora suis
AACTCCGTTAACTCTTGCAGAACGTCCCACTCCGAATTCGGGGAAATAAACCTCCTCCTCAGAATGGCGAAAAACTCATCAAGAGTTGCTGGACGCTCCCCTGGTGGCCCCGTCTCTTCCACGCATCGATAAAATCTTGGCTTTGCCGGCCAGGAGAAGGGACGCCTGCTGCACGCTGTCCTCTCCGGTCAGCTTCATAAACTGACCCAGATATCGCCTACAATCAAAGCAGAAAGTCTGGAAAGTGGCAAGATCAGGACTGCCCTCGTAGTTTGTCGGCTGTAGGAGGCGCAGCCGTTGTTTGAGCAGTAGAGCCAGTGCTTGCTGTCCATACTGCTTCTGACCACCCCTACGTTGCTCGGGCACCCGGGCGACGGTTCGCTGTCGTGCGCGGCCATGGTCGCTACCTGGCAAAGTACGGCGAGAGAAGCGAAATACGTACAAGAGGAAAAACGTTGCCCGTCCAGTTTCCTCACACCATGCGGTACTACCACGTGTAACGGCCGTTCA
>NW_027161270.1:0-4399 GCF_002600585.1 Cystoisospora suis
CGCTTTCTTCCTTTCACTTCTTCTGCAGTGTGTGCAGTCCGTACTGCGAAGAAGTGAAAGGAAGAAAGCGCCGGTTCTGAAAGCTTACTGAAACCGTTGCTTCAAAAGGCAGGTTGCCGTGCCTTTTTCGTTGGCCCCACAGGTAGACGTGGTGATGTTTCGAGAAGCCGAACGCGCATCACTTCCAGCTCAGTGTGAAGGCACCGGCCTTGCGGTGCCGTTCGCATGCAACTGTGAGCGCGGTTTTTCCGAGCTCGGTGACACGATTGTCTCTGCCGGCAGTCTGCTTCTGAGACCAGTCCGCTTTCGTTTTGAGCTACTTGTTTTCTTTTTTTCGCGGCCCTGTGTTGTGGTGCCGTTTTGGTTCAGTTTTCTTACCGCAGGTACCGGTGTGGGTTCAATTCTGTTCGTGCTCATCAGACCTTTTTGACTGTCTCTTTTGTCCGTGGCCGCCATATGTCGCTGACCACGTAGTTTCTGTCGCCATCTCGCAGGATAGTCCAGCTGGCCCGTCGAGAACGTGTCTTGCTTTTCTTGCTTGCTGAAAGACACAAGTCGAGCTTCTTTCTGTTTGGGATCCGTGGACGAGGGGCTCCGTGTAGGTCCTGCTTTTTTGGGGTTTCGTTCAGAATGGACGGGACGGTAGAGGCGTCTGCGGCAGCGTTTGAGGCTGCTGCTGGGACTTTGGAGGATGGAGGAACGTCTGCTGAGGCAGCGGCCAGGCCTGGGAGCGCTAGTGCTCCCCTCGTGGCTTTGACGGCGAGGACGGCGTCTTCGGAAAAAAGGCACAATGTGAGTAGCTAGGTGTCACTTACAGACGACAGTGCCAAATGTTTCCAGTTCAAAGGCTTCGCACAAAGCACGGGCTGTTCAGTAACGTCAACGGTCCCTTTAGGAATTTCTTGGGCTACACACGAATATAGTTCTTTGTCATTTCGGCTGTGATAAAGGTTGTCGACACGTCACCGTCTATCCTCGCAGGTCATTCTTTCGTTGCCCTCGCCTGTTGAGCCGGTCGACGCTCATGTTCGGATGAAGAGCGGTTGTCAGCTAAACTGTTGGTTCTCGGTCTGTTCGTTGCGGTAGTTCGGCGCACCGTATGAGTCCCAGATTCACAAACCGGTTGGTGCGCCTTCATGCCGCTACGAAGGGGAGGATGATTCGACCCGACACGATAGAACATTTCGGAGTCCTGTATCTCTACTCCTTCCTTCGTCTGCGATTCTCGGTTGGTGCATCCGCTTCTACAGTGACTCTTCTCTGGGGGCGGGTGCGCTCCCGTTTCCATATTTGAGTGAATGCGCGTCCCCACGTATGTGTATCCTGGGGTCCTTGGGATATTGTGGTCTGGGCTGCGCCCGTTCGTGAAGAAGGTGTTCCACCAGGTGAAACCTGTCCGCCAGACGTCTTTTTGATTTGTGCCGGTATGCTCAGTCCCAGCAGGACGCGCCCCTGCTCAAAGGCGAGGAGAGGACAGAGGGAAGTGAAGCTGTTGATGATGTTTCTCTCGGCGTGGGAACAGTAGGTGTGGCCACGGGTACCCGTCGCGACTGTCTGGTGTATTCCCCGTCTTGGTCGGTAGCTGACAGCTCAGTCGAGGCGTGATAGTTCACATTTTACATTCTCAGGGGTTGCGTATAGTGACGCAGTTGGGAAGTTTCCTCTCCGCCCCAGTAAAGGGCGCGATTCCGTGGTTTTCTGTTTCAACACGCTTGAACAGAGCTGCACGCTGGCCGCGTGCCTGCCTTTTTTCCTTCCTTACGAACGTGTGGGTACTGTCGGAATCACGATTCCGAGGTCCCGGGCACGATCCCTGTCGCTGGTGGTGTGGGCGTTTCGCGGCTGCCACGTATCCATAGCTGTGCTCCGAGGATCTCTGGCAAGCGACGCTTGTATCACTTGCGAGGACTGCGCTGTGGATCCGCACAGCGTCGCATCCGGATCTGTGGCAGATGGTGGGTCATCAGTGCGCAGCGAGCTAACGATGTGTCTGCGGCGGAGGAGCTTGCCACCTTGTCAGCTGTATTGTAGGTCATTTTCTTTTCTGGAAACGTGTCCACCTAGTCATTGTGTTCACCGCAGTGGAATTTGTACCGGGGTTACTCTTCCGAACCGAATCACTGCTCATCGGACAAGCTGTGTATGATTTTGATTCTGTGAGTGTCCAGATTTTTCCAAGGGAAAGTCTAGAGGCAGAAGGGGAGGTAACTGAGTTCTGTTCTGGCGCCTTTGTATTTGTAAAGTCGAGGTTCCTGGCAGCGAGTAACTGGGGCGAGACGGCCCCTGGTCTGTGCCTTTGGGTTTCTTAATTTTTTCTCCTGCAGGAGTATGATCAGAAGACTAACAATGACATCACTTTGGTTTTGATCGCGTTTATCCTCTCGTTTGTGTGCCCTCCGATCGGCTGCATTGCCTTCTGTTTCAGTCTCGGTGAGGCTTGCGTTGTATCCAGACGAACGAGCCGCAGCTGGTGTGTTCGTTCGGATCCGTGTGCTTTGCTGAAGCTCGGAACCGGGCCCTGGACGATCGCAAGTGTTCTAGTGGTTCTGCCAACAGAATGAGGAAGTATTAGCTGAAAATTCATTTGGAAGCGCACCTCGAAAGTAGTGCTTTCATCGTGGGATCTTGCCTGGTTTGGGTACGTCGCCACTTGGCATGTAGTCCGTATCATGTTCTGTCCCTGTCAACTGGCGAGGCGGTTCGGGAGGGCGCGCCATACTGTCTCGCCTGGGCCAGGAGCAGGTGGCATTTTGTTGAAATGATGAGCCATGGGTGAAGCCGCAGAGTGGTTCAAGAAACACATCTCAGAGTCTGCGTTCTGTGTCGACCGTGTTCCGGCTCCCACGCACAATTCTCTCGAGCAGTCTCTCCCTGGGGTAGTTTGGGCATGATGGGCGCTAAGGCGTACCAGCGTCGCCGCAGCCCCGCCGGTGAGACATGGTTTCGTGCGGCCACATTGCGTCTTTGAGGGTCGAGTAGCATCACTTTATCTGTGCTGAGTGTGCTGCTGTGCGGCGCGTGTGTGTGGGTTCGTTGTCTTTCAGGGTATCCAGAGAATTCACGAAGATATTACTGGGCCGTGAGAGCTCTTGAAGTTGGCAGCTTGTTGTCGTTTCTGTACTCCCTGTTGCTGGTCATGTTGCTCTCCGACTTAAAGCTAGTTTACACTCAGAACGACAAAGCACATTTCGGTGTTGGATTCTAGTTCAACTCCGGTCGGTGCAGGAGGCTGCCGCCCGGATCGTCGCCACGCAGACACGAAGCTTTCAGGGGGCATTCTGTTTGTTGGTATCTGGAGGAACTGAAGAGGAGAGCACAGGTAGGACTGCCCGGGAAAGGGAAAGGAAGATGACAGATTGTGAACAAGAATCTGGCAGCGGTAAACAGTGGAACACGTTCTTAGGAGCCCGGTGCAAGCGGCGGCAGAGAAACTGTCGGCGAATTTGTGCTGGCTCGGATTAGAAGCGGGTGCTCGCATTTGACGGGAAGGCGCCTCGACTGGGACGCGCTCAGTCGTAGCAGTATGGTCATACCAGCCGCAGTCGTTTTCCTCCCAGACAAGGAGCTAGGTGCGGTGGGTCACAGGGACTCGCGGGGCGTTGAGTCCCATAGCAGCGGTTGATCTGGCTTGAATCTGATCCCGTCAATCCCACTCTAGGTTGAAAGCTTTGCAACCAGTGGTCGCAGAAGGCGTCCCGGTGGCCTACCTCGCGCGGAGTAAGTACACCTAGGAGAAAGGCTTATGTGGGCGAAGATCGCGGATCGCGGGTGCCTGGGGGTCAGTGTGAGGAGTAAATTTGTTTAAGTCTCTTGCGGGCTTGGAAAGTAGATGCACGCCGTGCCCGGGTGGTGAGCAGGGAATCGGGTACCGAAAATACTCGAGAGGCGTCAAGCGCAGTAGAAAGATCAAGTTGTGGACTTAAGCTTGTATTGTCGGTGTCCCCTTCCGAGCTCGAACGACAAGCTGAGTGCGTTATTGTGCGGGCGGCTGGTCCTTGTGGAGGTTCGACCAACAGTTTGGGACTCTGGGGCTTCAGGCCTTGCTCTCGTAGATCAGGCTCTTCCCTGTTCGAGCAGCGGCTAGTGATGGTTCCTCAACATTGCGTCAGGTCCCCTGTGGCGCATCGCGTTGGGTGTTGTAGCGTGCTTTCCTGTTGGAGGTCGCGGACTTCCCTCTGCTTTCGGCATATCGCGTGTTGGAGAGGCGTGCCGGGACGAAGCGACAGCTTCCTTGCTGTTAGGTCCCGTTATCCTCCTCATAGGTCATGCTCCAGACAGTGTGGTATTTGCTACGTGGCTGTTCTGTACTGCGTCCGGGGTCATTCGCAGAATGCGACCGGAGTCCAGTGCAGGCGGCTGGGAAAATTGCTTGCTCCGGACTCCGGTCGCATTCTGCGAA
>NW_027161271.1:0-115 GCF_002600585.1 Cystoisospora suis
AAGAAGAAGAAAAAGAAAAAACAAGGAAGCAAGAAAGAACAACGAAAAAGAGAAAGACATTTCTTTGGCAACCGAGAAGAAAAGATAGTGAAGAAGCATAGATGGAGTGTACATA